>NC_133666.1:222805787-222960787 GCF_037893015.1 Macrotis lagotis
TAATGGGTGGTGCTCTATCCCGAGTCATCTAACTATATCTTGTCTGATACCTAGTTAGATCTTTATAAATATTAGCTATTATCATCATCATCCCTGGATTTTTGATCCATAATTTCCAGCCTTAGGGCTATGGCATGGAACAAGATGATTCTAATGTCCCTTCAACCTCTAGGAATTTTTCTCGTGGTATTTACTCAAAAGAAAATAAGAAATGATGAACTCAAAGATTTTAGAAAGTCATGGGAAAACTTACATGAAATGATGAAGAGCAAAATTGACAAGAGACAATAGAACATTGTATCCTCTAACAGCAATATTGCTTTAAAAAGACTTTGAGTGAATAAGTTATTTTGTCTGAGTAAATATTCAAATCAACTATAAAGGATATATAAAGAAACTTTGTATTTGCATTTTGTAAGTGTCATATACAGACATTTGTGTCTAATGGTAGACACTTCTAGAACAGAGGAGGGAGGGAAGAAATTTTCACAATAATTTGTTGCAGATTTGAAAGGAATAGCAAGTTATGTCTGATAGATTTGCAGTTTTGTGTACAATCATCTTTTTTACATTATATTATGAAAATATTTGTTTTATCCCATAAATTGAAAAAAAAATAAAGGAGAAAAAGCTATAATTGTCACCTGTAAAGGGGAGACAGACTTTTACTAAATCATATTGACCATATTTATATATCTGCTTAATTAATCAAAGTTAAGTTCAGTTTATTGAAATTAAATCTACCTCTGAAAAATGTGTCATGAATAATGAATGGATGACATTTGAATCAGTTCTAAAAAATAACATTCTAGGCCATTCTGAAAAATTCAGCCAAGTTATTCAAAATCCATGGTCAATGGGTATAGCACAATCTGGGACAAGGAATACCTACCCATACTCAGTTGCTGAATCCTTCAAATACTGTTCTTTTGAAGCATCAATCTGCAGTGACTCTTCAAAAAAATTACTTATAACCATGGTTTCCAACCAATGAGTTGAACAATCTTAGGAAATCTTACCATTTTTTTGAAGGAAAACAAAACTCTGTAGCCAAATTCTCAAAGGCATTACAAATACAGATGATTTCCATGGATTGAGTTCTATTTCAGAGAGATAAAGATACAATTATCTCTATCCATATTCCAAGTATATGTGTGTATATGATTACATATATATATATATACTCATTATATAAATATATAATCATGCATGCTTTTAATTGATGCTGTTAATGCAAAATTATTAAAAGCATTATTGAATTTATATGAGTCTTTTTAAATGATGTAGGTTTTTAAATATCATGCTAACAATACAAGGATTATATTGTAGGGTAATTTTTCACCTGTGATTTTTTTTTGAAGTCAAAAAGAGATCTTAAAACTAAAAAGCTTGGAAACCACTGGTATAAAGAATACCAGGCACATATGTCCTTAACATTTTTTTCTTCTTTTAATGGTCAGATTTTCAAATTTGAACTTTAAAATGCTATGCATTTATTTCTCTAAAACATACACATGTAGATATTTCCACATATGTTAGAAAGATGTGACAATTGTGGAATTCAATAATACAGTAATTTCCATAAGATCATCATATAGCCTAACATAATTCTGCAAGTACAAGATGAAATCATTGGAATTAAACTCAAGATAGATAAAATATTACCTTGTAGTTAAAAATATAAAGATCTTTCCATCAGAGACAGCAGAAAACAAGAAAAATCTATCAGGGATCTTTGTTTTGAATAGGATAATTACCTTTCATTTCTGTCCTACCTTGCTAAATTTCCTTTTTTATTCTTATTCTTCTTTCCTATCCTCCTCACTTTCAACATTTTTAAATGAAACATTAAGAATGCATTGTGTGTAGGGATGGCTAGGTGCCAGCGCATAGAGTACCAGCCCTGGAGTCAGGAGTACTTGAGTTCAAATGTGACCTCAGACACTTAATAATTACTTAGTCATGTGGCTTTGGGCAAGCCTCTTAACCCCATTACCTTGCAAAAATCTTAAAAAAAAAACAAAACAAAATAGAATGCAATGTGTGGACTTCTGGCCAAGATGGCAGAGAGAAGACAGGAACTATTCTAAGTACTCCTGGCTCCCCATCAAAAATAACATGAAAGAAACCTCTTAACAGAAATTCGAGCAACAAAACCCAGAAAGAGAAACTAGGAGATGAACAGCTACCAACAAGGTCTGTCTCAGGGGACTGCACGTGAACCAGAAGTAGAGACCAGAGGGCCAGCACAGGGACAGCAGTGAGGGGAAGCCAGAGGACTGGCCTTAGCCACAGAGGTTTTGGTGAGTGTAAAGTCTGAATTCCAACTTTAGCCAGGAGAAGAAGAGCTCTGGTGATCTGAGACAACAGAAGGGTGAGCTCCAGCACAGAGAGTTACTGAGCATGCCTGGAAAACCACCAGCTGGGCAAGAAACCTGAATTCCATACTTTTTGTAGAGCATTCTTCCCAGAATGAACTGTAAAAAGGTCCTCCCACCCCTAGCCCCACTCAGGCTCAGGTGTGGGCAACAGAGTTCACTCAGCTGAAAGGGAGATTAACTCCTTCCCCCCAGGGCCCAGCCCATTGTTCAAGGTCAACTCAGACCCTGCTGCTGAGGGCCTCAAACACCCCAGAGAAAGCAACCAGTACCCCTACTGGCCAGCCTTAGAATTACTAAGCCACATGAACAAAGCCTCTAGAGTTTTCAGAAGCAAACCTCTGAGAACCAGCCCCAGCCCCAGCCCCAGCAAAAGATCCTAGGAAGATGAAGAAAGATATAATGATTTAAACAACACTACCTACTTAAAAAGGGGGACAGTAAGGAGACTGGGGGATGGAGGAGATTGAATAGAGTAAATCTCATTGCATTAAGAGGTACAAATGACCTGTTGTAATAGAGGGGAAGAAGGGAGGAGCTGAGAAACACCTAAATCTTCATCTCATCAGACTTGCCTTAAAGTTAACTTACACATACTCAATTAGGTTAAGAAAATTATCTCAACTTTCAAGTATTAAAAGGGAAAAAGTGGGGAGGGGCAGCGAGGGGGGGAGAAAAAAAGGAAACTAACAGAAGGAAGGGAAGGAAGAAGGGGGGAAGGGAAAGGGGAAAGGAAGGGGAAGGGGGTTGATATAAGAGGGCAAACACACTGAAGGGGGGGTGGTATTCAGGAATAAAATACTAGGGAATATAGATAAAGGGGGAAAAAGGAGAAAAATACAAACAAAGGGAAGATAGCATGGAGGACAATAAAGAATTAGTAATTATAACTTTGAATGTGAAGGGGACATGCTATTTACAAGAAACTCATTTGAAGCAGAGAAATAAATTTAGGGTAAAGGTAAAAGGTTGGAGCAAAATATATTTTCCTTCAGCTGAAGTGAAAAAAGAAGAGGAGACAATTCTTGTCTCAGACAAAGCAGTTGCAAAAATAAGTAGCATTAAAAGAGATAAGGAAGGAAACTATATCCTAAAAGGTACCATAGATAATAAAGTAATTTCAGTACTAAATATGTATGCACCCCATGGTATAGCATCCAAATACTTAGAGGAGAAGTTGAAAGAGCTACAGGAAGACAAAGAAAGCAAAACTCTACTAGTGGGAGACCTCAACCTCCCACTCTCAGATTTAGATAAATCTAATCATAAAATGAACAAGGAGGAAGTTAAGGAGGTAAATAGCTTATTAGAAAACCTAGATAAGATAGACTTATGGAAGAAATTGAATAGGGATAGAAAGGAATAATCTTTTTTTTCCTGCAGTACATGGCACTTAAACAAAAATTGTCCATGTACTAGGGCATTAAAAACCTAATGATCAATTGCAGAGGGCAGCTAGGTGGTGCAGTGGGTAAAGCACCAGCCCTGGATTCAGTAGTACCTGGGTTCAAATCCGGTCTCAAACACTTAATAATTACCTAGCTGTGTGGCCTTGGGCAAGCCACTTAACCCCATTTGCCTTACAAAAAAAAACCTAAATTTTTTTTTTTAAAATGATCAATTGCAGAAAGGCAGAAATAGTGAATACATCTTTCTCACATCATAATGCAATAAAAATCATATGCAATATTGGGCGAGGGAAATATAGACCCAGAACTAATTGGAAACTAAATCATTACATTTTAAAGAATGAGTGGATCAAGCAACAAATTATAGAATTAGTTATTTCATCCTAGATAATGACAATAATGAAACAAATACCAAAACCTATGGGATACATTCAAGGCAGTGTTTATGTGAATAAATTAGAGAAAGAGGAAATAAATGAACTAAATATGCAACTAAAAAAATTAGAGAAAGAACAAATTAAAAACCCGCAATTAAATACCAAATTAGAAATTCTAAAAATTAAAGGAGAAATTAATAAAATTGAAAGCAAAAAAAACTATTGAACTAATAAATAAAATCAAGAGTTGGTTTTATCAAAAACCAATAAAATTGATAAACCTCTAGGCAATTTGATTAAAAAAAGAAAGAAAACCAAATTGCTAGTATCATAAATGAAAAAGTTAAACCACCAATGAGGAGGAAATTAAAGTAATAATTTAGAATTATTTTCTCCAACTCTATGCCAATAAATTTGACAATCTAAGTGAAATGGACAAATATTTACAAAAATAGAAGTTGCCCAGATTAAATGAAAATGAAATTAAAAACTAGATAACGGTATCTCAGAAAAAGAAATTCAACAAGTCATTATTGAAGTCCCTAAGGAAAAAATCTCCAGGGCCAAATGGATTCACAAGTGAATTCTATCAAACATTTAGGGAACAATTGGTTCCAATTCTATAGAAACTCTTTGGAAATACAGGTGAAGACAGAATTCTGTCTAATTCTTTCTATGACATCAATATGGTGCTGATGCTTAAACCAGGAAGATGCTTAAAATAGAGAAAGAACATTATAGATATATCTCCCTGATGAATATAAATGAAAAATCTTAAATAAAATATTAGTAAAATGATTATAACAAGTTATCACTAGGATAATACATTATGACCAAGTAGGATTTATCCCAGGAATGCAGGAAAACTGTTAGCATAATTAATTATATCAATAAAAAACTTATCAGAAATCATATGATTATATAAATAGATGCTGAAAAAGCTTTTGACAAAATACAGCACCCATTCCTACTAAAAACATGAGAGAGTATAGGAATAATTAGATTGTTCCTGAGAATAATAAGTAGTATCAATCTGAAACCACCAACAAGCATTATATGCAATGGGAATAGGCTAGAGGCATTCCCAATAAGATCAGGGGTGAAACAAGGATGCCCATCTTCATCATTACTGTTCAATATTGTATTAGAAATGTTAACTTCAGCAATAAAAGAAGAAAAAGAAATTGAAGGAATTAGAATTGGGAAGGAAGAGACAAAGCTCTCACTCTTTGTAGATGGCATGATGGTATACCTAGAGAATCCCAAAAAATTATCTAAAAAACTACTAGAAAAAATTAGCAATTTTGGCAAAGTTGCAGGATATAAAATAAACCCTCATAAATCTTCAACATTTCTATATATGACTAGCAAGATACAGCAGAAACAGCTAGAAAGAGAAATCCCATTCAAAGTAACCTCAGACAATATAAAATATCTGGGAGTCTACCTGCCAAGGCAGACTCAAAAACTTTTTGAAAACAATTACAAAACACTTCTCACACAAGTAAAATCAGATTTAAATAACTGGGCAAACATCAATAGCTCATGGATAGGTTAAGGTAATATAATAAAAATCACAATTCTACCAAAACTAAACTACCTGTTTAGTGCCCTACCAATTAAAATTCCAAAAAACTACTTTAATGTGTTAGAAAAAATTGTAAATAATTTCATAAGGAGAAATAAAAAAGCCAAGAATTTCCAAGGATTCAATGAAAAAAAGGTGTAAGAGAAGGTAGCTTAGCCTTACCAGATCTAAAATTTTCTTATAAAGCATCAGTCATCAAAACTGTCTGGTATTAGCAAGAAATAGGGTGGTAGATCCCTGGAATAGACTGTGCAACAGCAGGAAATGAATATAGTAATCTGCTGTTTGATAAACCCAAAAGGTCCAGCTATTGGGATAAAAACTCTTCAATAAAAACTGTTGGGAAAATTGGAAGTCAGTTGCATTAGCCCAACACCTCAAACCCTATATCAAGATAAGATCTAAATGGATACAAGATTTAGACATAAAAAGCAATTTTATAAGCAAAGTAGAAGATCAAGGAATAGTTTACCTGTCAGATCTATGGAAAGGGAAGCAGTTGATGACCAAGGAAGAGATGGAGAACATCATTAAAAACAAACTAGATAATTTTGATTACATTAAATTAAAAAGCTTTTGCAGAGACAAAACCATTGTAACCAAGATAAAAAAAAATGTAGTAAATTGAGGAACAATTTTTACAACTAGTATTTCTGACAAAAGACTCATTTCTAAAATATACAGAGAACTGTGTCTAATTTTCAAAAAACCGAGATATACCCCAAGTGACAAATGGTCAATGGATATGCAAAGGCAATTTACAGATGAGGAAATCAAAGCAATCCATAGTCATATGAAACAAAATCGCTACTTATTAGAGAAATGTAAATTAAAGTATCTCTGAGGTACTACCTCATATCTCTCAGGTTGGCCAATGGCCAGAAAGAAAAATGATCAATGTTGAAAGGGATGTGGGAAATCTGGGACACTAATACCTTGTTGGTGGAGCTGTGAACTCATTCAACTTTTCTGGAGAGCAATTTGGAATTGCACCCAAAGGGCAACAAAAATGTGCACACCCCTTGATCTAGCAATACCACTACTTGGTATATACCCTGAAGAGATTATGAAAGGGGGATAAAAACATCACTTGTATAAAAATACTCATAGTGCCCTGTTTGTGGTGGCAAAGAACTGGAAATTTAATGAATGTCCTTCAATTAGTGAATTGCTAACAATTATATGTATGTAATGGAAAAGTATTGTTCTATTACAATTCAAGAGGGATGTGAATTCAGGGAAGCCTGGAGGATTTTGCATGAACTGATGCTGAGTGAGATGAGTAGAATCATAAAAACATTGTACACCCCCAACATGGGAGTGATGATCAGCCTTGATAGACTTGCTCATTCCATCAGTGCAACAATCAGGGACAATTTGGGGCTGTCTGAGATGGAGAATACCAGCTGTATCTGGAGAAAGAACTGTGGACTTTGAACAAAGAACAAAGACTATTACCTTTAATTTAGGGGAAAAACCCATTATCTTATTATGTAATTTTGCTATCTCTTATACTATATTTTTCTTCCTTAAGCATATGATTTCTCTCTCATCACATTCATGGAAACAATGTAAAGACTAACAGACTGCCTTCTGTGGGGGGTGGGGGAAGGAAGCAAGAATAGGTGGAAAATCATAAAACTCAAAATAAATAAAAACTAAAAAAGATTATTAAAAATAAATAAAAATAAAAAGTATATATATGCATATGGATAAATGTTGAAAAAACTTTCATATCATGTATTTGGAAAAAATAAAATATCAGTAAAAGAGGAAAAAAAAGAATGGCACATAGTAGAAAAGCATGACTACTTTCTCTCATAAGATCACTACCCTCATTTGAGTCCTTATCATCTCTCCTGCATTGTTATAATAGCCTCATAATTTGTCTCCCTTGCTAGGACTCTCTTCCCTCTCTAACCTATTCTTCATACAGATAATAAATTCATATTATCAAATGAAAGAAATAACATCTTTTTTCCTCCTTAAGAAATTTCTTGGTCTCCTTAGTGCCTCTAGAATAATATAAAAACTCAAGTTCTTCTATCATTTAAGGATATATCCTCTATATAGATATTATCCATTATTTCTCCTCATGTGCTCACTATTCCCATAAGTCAGGTTAGTTGCTGTTCACTGTTCATGGCATTCTTAGAGCAAATTTTCATTAGAATTCCTACGGTTCTCCATGTTCAGTTGAGATTTAGATTTTTGGATGAGACTTCCTATTCTGTCAAGTTGTTAGTTCTCTTTCCCTTTAAAATTCTCTAGTTTTACTTTGCATTTATTCCATATATATTTATTTACTTATGTGGTGTTTTTATGCAGTAGAATGTGAGCTCCTCACAGACATGGACTTTATTTCTGTGTTTGTATCCTTTATGTCTCACTTAAGTACCCTAGTCCATGATAAGGTACTTAAAATTTTGATAAATTGAATTGAACTGAGGGAAAAACATCTGACAGCATTAAAAAATGTAATTCAAAGGGTTACTTGAAAGACAGAAATTATCAATGCAGATTTTTTTTTTTTGCAGTTTTTGCAAGGCAATGGGTTTAAGTGGCTTGCCCAAGGCCACACAGCTAGGTAATTATTAAGTGTCTGAGACTGGATTTGAACCCAGGTGCTCCTGACTCCAGGGCCGGTGCTTTATCCACTGCGCCACCTAGCTGCCCCAATGCAGATTTTTTGCTCAATAACATATTTTTGCCATAAAGGACAATGGAGCTGCCACATTTGGAATTTGACATGATTTATCAATTAATTGATTGAAGTTTTATATACGTATATAAAATTCTTAAGGAAATAAAAACAATGATACAGAAAATGAATATGATGAAAGCAATTACAAAAGGCAATGTACACAAGAGAAGACTTGTACAGTAAGTAAGAGTGTTTCAAAAATGATAAGTAATCATTTTGAAAGTATCAGAGAGGAAGATACTAAAGGTATGGGGAAAAACCTTTGGTGTTATTAATGTGTCCTGACTTCTCAAAAAGTGAACAAACAATCAGTAACTACCAACCCATGTGCCTACCTTCTCATCTATTTTAGTAAAATTCCTTATAAATATTAATCTACAAAAGTATCAACAACATTTTTGATGAGAGTTTTAGAAGGACCCTCTAAGGTTTTTATTTTCTCGAAGGCTTTCACCTTCCACACCTTCCACACAGCAGATCACAGCTTTTCAGTAACAGAATAGACTAAAAGGTATAGAGATAAAACTTGTTTCTTATTTGTTGACTATAAAAACAGTTTAATTTGATAGAGCAAAACACCATCATAAATTACTTCTCCAAAAAGCTGTCTACTATGTGTTTGTTTTTGTTTTGTGAGACAAACAAGATATACTTTGCCAGCCTCATACAACTAGTGTCAGGTGTCTAGGGAGGATTGGAACCCAGAATTAGTGATCTATCCACTGCACCATTTAGCTGTTCCTCCTTCCTCTGCCCTGCAGTGCATTTGTAAAAAGGATACAAGATTACTTCAGATATTCATCAAAGGTGCATACCCACACAAAATACACATGCAAGAAGAATTGTCTGTATATTATGACATTTTTTAGTTAGTTTTGTCTTTTAGTTCCTAGCAAAATGAGTGAAATTTAGGAGGCAATTAATATGCTTGAAAATTGATTGATGAAATGAAATGAGGAAAGACTTATAGGAGCAAAATCTTAAGAAACAGAATTGCATAGACAAAGACCATTATGTTAAGTTAAAAAAATAAAAATAAGGCTAAAGGTAACAGACTTTTAAAGTTGGAAACAACAAAAACACTTTCTTTGCTTGTTTGTCATTTGTTAAATCATTTTGTTCTACTTTAGTGGAGGTTTAAGATCTTGTGTTAGAAAGTCCTGTACCTGTTGCAAATTCAGTTTGGAGTCGGGGTGACATTGATTACAGAAAAACGATGGAAAGGAATCAGATTTTCAGTGTGGGGATATTGAAAGAGAAAGTTGCCTATTCATTTAAAGTCTGGTCCTTTGTTACGGACAATGTCATTCACATCCAGATGAAAAAATTTAAACAGACAAGCAAAAAAATGCCACAGAATCTGAATGAATGAGCATCAATGTTCACTTTTTAAAAATTTCTCTTATGTTTTTTCTTTCTATCCCATGGTTTTCTTTCTTTCCCCTTATTTCACAAAATAGCTTATGTGTAACAATATTAAACACAAATGCATATGTACAACATTTACTAGATTGTTCACTGCTGGTAGTAGGGAAGGAAGGGTGCAAGAAAATTGTTTAACATAAATAGGCAAGTGGGAAAAAAAAAATACCTGGTCCTTCTCCTTTGGTAGAAAGAATAGGCCAGACAGAGAGTCCATGTGGAAATGAGGCCAGATTGAGCATAAGGTTCAAGAACAATCTCTGATGGAATACAGAACTCCTATACTCTTCCCCCCCCTCACTTTATGGATATTGGCATTGTTGATGAATGACTGCCAAAATTTTTCATCTCAGGAACCTTTATACTACCAAAAAGAATTTGAGGATCCCAAAGAATTTTTATTTATATGAGTTATGACTATTGATACTCACAATATTAGGAATTAAAATAGACTATTTCAATAACATTTATTCAATTATAATTAATAACAAATTTCATCTTAGCATATATAACATTTTTTAAAAAACTAATTGTTTTCCAAAGTTAGTGAGAATAGTGGTTTTGTTTTATATTTTTGTAAATCTCAATGTCTGGTCTCTATACCATTATATACTACTATCTGCTTCTGCTTTCAATCTGTTGAGATATTTTTTTTTGTTTTAAGTATATGAAGAAAATTCTTTCTCATATAAATTTGCAGTTGTAAAAGGGGAGAAATTTTCTAATAGCATTTTCTTTCTTCTTTTAGTAGTTTCTTAAAAGGTATGTTTCAGAGTGAAAATGAAAACATATTATTGATTTTTAGTGCTCTGTTACTTAAAAATTCTTTATTCTAACTTTAACTTTGAATAGTTTATTTTCTAACTTCATGTAATGGTCATTTACAAAATATTGGTTCACTGAGTTATATAGAATTTCTAAACATTGACACATTTCATTACACTATATCATAAAATTGCATTTGGTATTATCAACACTGCTCTCAGAAGAAAAATCTCCGAGTATTGGGAAGCTGTCAAGTTCATGGTAGCAAAAATAAGTTTTTCAAAATTCTACTTTTCTCTTGAAAACTCAAATTTGATCATTGCAACAAATACTATTTAGTTGTTTTCCTTGAAGTGAGAGGCTTGCTTCATTCATTTTTGAAAATTTGTCTGCCAAATACCCAAGTATAGATGATCATTGTATGTCTGATGGTTCTCTTTCAAGTAAAAATGGTGCTTCATGAAAAAAAGTGACTAGTTCAGTTTGTATCTCATTCCCATACAGACTTTTCCTTGAGATAGCCATCAGACTTTGGTATATAGTAGAAGTGTATTATATATGCTTCTCATTTCAGAACAGAGCATATTAAAAAGATATGTATTCAAGATTTAATGCAATTAATCATTTTTATTGTTATCTCATATAAGTTGATGAAGTTTTATTTGTTTACTCCTTTTTTAAGTGGGGAATGGGTGGTGGTGAATAATACAATGACTACGAGCATACTTTGTTATCACTACCTTCCTTCCCTGTAAGGTGCCCCATTAGTTTTACCTAATACTGCTTATACATTATCAGTGCAAATGTCTACAGTTGTTTCAGCATAAATCATGAGACTGAAAAAAATTGTTCAACATTTTGAATATTTTAGTACTACTTGTATTTGTGGTCAGCTATTCACAAAAAAGATCTCTTTTGCTCTTTAAATGTTTTACTAGGGCTGATACTGGATGAATATAAGCATGACCCTAGATTCAGCCTTTTGTAAAATAATAATACAACACTATAGAAAACATATAACCCAATCTTCATGTTTGCAGCTAAGTCTTTAATTCAAATATCATGTAAATTCTGGGAAATCTCACTGAATACTTGTTAGAGAATGAAAGTGAAAAAAAAAAGAATGTCAAATTGTAATAATTTTTTTTTTACCTTATGGAACCCCTGAAAGCTTCTTGGGCTCACCCAAGGACTTAAGTATCACATTTGGGGAACAGGTACCTAGGTGTCCTGTGCTAGCTAAACTCTGAAAATATAAAGTCTGTGGAATGTCTTCGATCATTTTTAGGAATCCTATTGAAGAAAGAAGTGTCAATTTGTTTTAAATTTCATAGAGCTTTTGCATATAAGTTCAATTCATAATTTTTACTTTACATGATTTTTATATTCAATTCCATATTCTCTTCTTCTTCCCACTCTTTGCCTTATTCATTATGACAGCAAGAAATATGCTACATATAATATCCATTATGCACATAACTATGAAAAACATATTTCCTTATTAGCCATATTCTAATAAATAAAATAGAATAAAGAGAGAGAGATTGAAATCCTTCAGGCTGCATTGAATGCATAAGTTTTCTATCAGATGATAACCAATTGAAGGGGATTTTCTTATTTTTCTATACTTTGCTACCACAGAAAGAGCTGCCACAAATATTTTTCCACATGTAGATCTCTTTCCTTTTGTTTGATGAACTTAAGATGCAGACATATTAGTGGTACCATTAGGTAAAAAAATTATGCAAGTGCTATGACTTTTTGAATGTAATTACAAATTGTTCTCCTGAACAGTTGGATTAGTTCACTAATTTTCCCACATTTTCTTTGAGCTTTTGTCAATTTCATTTTCTGATATTCTAGCCAATTTTAAGGGTGTGAGATGATATCTCACAATTAAAAAATGTTTAAAAAGAGATTTAGGGACATCAAAGTAATGATATTAAAAGAAGTAAATTAAGGAGATACATTCTGAAATTATAATAAATATAACATACCTGAGGGGGAAAATTATAGAATATGCATTTTTATTGAATTTTTATTGAGTCACTTCTATAATTTCCCATTCCCTTTAGCTTACACTACTTCCCTTACAGGAAGTATTACTTTGTGTTATATACACTTTCTATATTCTTATGCACATATATATCTAGTTCAGTTTCTATATCTATATCTATATCTATTCCAAGAAGGAATATATATTCCTTCTTGGAATAGAATGTAAACTTTTTGAGGTCAGCAATAGGTTCATTGTTACTCTTTGTCTTCTTGATTGATTGATGGTGTTTGTCTTTCATTTGCAAAGAAGACCCTGATGGGGGGGTGATGTCATGACAAGTAAATGAGTTGGATTTAAATGAGGGATGCTGTGTAAAGTTACAAGTCTCATTTTCTCCTCCAGAATCATCTGAGTCCAATAGTCAGAAATGGATCATAATACTAGAGCTGGTCCAAGGAATTTTTTATTAAGTTCTTGTTGATGGATTAATAGAGGCTCATTTCTTGCCTCTGATATTTGAAGTCAACTGAGAATTGGATGTGAAATAAATTTAGACAGAATGATCATCCAAGTTCTTAGTTTTTGCTAAATGTCAGTCTATCTTTCTGAGCTTCTTATATACAAATGAACAACTAAAAACCTGAAAGTAATACATTCTTTACTAGTTTCAAATGTGTCGATCAGAGTCTTAAAAGGACAAAACTTTGTATACAATTTTGTATTACCCACCCATTTTATCTATAATTTCATCAAGTAGATTGGGAGGGTTCCCAATTGATTGTAGATTCTTTAATCAAGATGAATCTGCCCTATATCTTATATAATTTTAATAAGAAAATAGCTATATTAAGAACAGATTATTTGGTAGAACTCTCAGAGACTTGGCTCAAACATGTATATAGGAACAAAGTGGCATAATGATAGAATACTGAACTTAAAGTGAGAAAAATCTGAGTTTATTTCTTTCCGTCTCAGTTTCCTCCATTCTAAGTTAGGAATCAAAATAGCATCTATTTCCTAGGGCTGTTGGGAAGATAAAATGAGATGTTTCTAAAATACTTTACAAAGCTTTAAGTCTATATAAATGCTAGTCAAATGACAATAACAATGATAAGAATGAAGATGACAATTTATGACAGTGGTAGTGATAAAGATGATGTTGTTTGCTTCAAAATAAGAAAGGGTGTTGAAACTCTTGACTATCAGGTAAAGTCAAAAATAAGGGTATGAAATATATAACTATGGAAGCAAAACTTGAAATCTAGGAGAGACTTTAGAAATCCTCAAGATCAATATCCTAATTTTACAAATAAGGAAACTAAGGTAAATGAGACTAAGTAAGTGGTTCAGGGTCATACAGGTAAATAAGCTTCTGGGGTAGGGCTAAAATTCATGTCTTCCTGATTATGATAGAGTACTTTATCCACTATGTAATGATTTTAAGATGTGTTAGTATACTTTAGCCTAAACCTGCAATAAAACTCATAATACTAGTCAAAATTCTTTTCTGAATTTATTACGAGTTTCAGTTTGTGGAAAGAAAAAAACAAGATTAAATTTTTTATATAAATCAAACCATGATTAAATTGTCTGATGTCATTCACTCTGGTAATTAGGTATATTCTACAATATAAAGCCACAGTTGACTTTGCATAAAAAACTCTACATAAAAATTTGCAAGATTTAACTACGTAGAACAGAAATTCTCAATATAATAATCATTTCTCAATAACTTGTCTATACTACTATTTGGATAAGCAGTATTTTTTTAGGCTTTTGCAAGGCAAAATGGGGTTAAGTGGTTTGCCCAAGGCCACACAGCTAGGTAATTACTAAATGTCTGAGACCAGATTTGAACCCAGGTACTCCTGACTTCAGGGCCAGTGCTTTATCCACTATGCCACCTAGCCACCCCTATAAGCAGTATTTTTAAAAAGAGTCAGGTATTAGGAAGATTGGTGAAGAAGGAAGGTTAAGCAGATGAAGCAGAAGAAGGAGGAAAGGGAAGAAAGCAGTATTTAACTGACTATGGTTAGATGACCTAAAAAAAATCAGAATGATATGTGTTTGTCAATAATTTAAGTTGTGTCTGACTCTTCATGATCCTATTCGGAATTTTCTTAGCCGAGATACTAGAATGGTTGTAAGATATTTCTGCAGCACCTTTTACAAATAAGGAAACTGAGGCAAGCAGGGCTAAGTGATTTACCCAAGGTCACAGATTTTAAGTATCTGAGGCCAAATTTGAACTTAGATTTTCCTAACTTCAGATGCTCTTATCTACTGCAGCAACAATCTGCCCATGGAGTGATTTGTATTGGCACAGAATACATACTTGGGTAAATGAAAGAACTCATGAAAATGTGACTCCCATCCTGTGTTTGGAGGACAAACAAAAGCAATAAATAAAAGTGATTAAGTAGAAGATAATATATATAGAGAGAGTAATGAAACAAAGGTGGAAGAAAAATAGTCTATGATGCCTTTTGCTAGAGTTCCTATTGAAATGAAAAGAATGGAGAAAGTATTGAATGTTCAGTATCCTAAAGGATCCTTTTCTCCTTAGAGTCTTTTTCAAGATCTTTGAATCCTGGATATAATCAAAACTAAGTATCTTAAACCAGTATTCTTTCTTGCCCAGTACTCTTCCAAATATTCACCATGCATGAAATTTATTCAAATCACCAAGAAGGTATAGAGTAGGGCAAAATGATAGATGCTTAGTGAATATCTGTGTTCATTAAACTTATAGCATCTCAAAACCTTCTGCTGATTCTACCCAGATCTTGATTATCAGGATCAAGTCTACTTGGTTTAAGGACAAGTGTGAATGGGAGAAGGATGCTGAAATTTAGTAGCCAACCTTCAAATGACAATAAAGATGTTTTTTTCATAGCTGTTGATTAAAAATAATTGGACATCCCTAGTACAAGATAAAGATATAATAGCATTTTATGAATTTCAATGAAGCTTAATAGATGTTCATTTTAAGTACCTTCATGAGGCTTAGAAATGGTGTACTTTGAAGATAACAGAACATGAAGAAATTTACTCATAAAACTGAGTTCATGAAGAGCTGATGCTACTCAATGATGTTAGCCTTTTATTTTAAATTGCCAATAAAAGTGTTAATTTAGCTATTTTCCACTATTTTAGAATACACTAGGTAAAAACATCTTATATTGATATGAAACTTCTCAGTTCATGAACAGTTTTTACTGATTAAAAACTATTTGCTCACACATTATTTACTAAGTGTATTAACTAGTTAGTAATTGATAAAAGAGAACCATTTTCCCTTTAAGCAGAATTACTTCTTGATTAGAATACTCAACTTTTAAACTAAAAGTCTTTCTAAAAGTGAAATAAAAATTTGAAATAAATTTAAATACCTAAAAGGAAGAAAAGAAAACTGCCTAACACACTTACTGTGATACAGACCACAGATCAGCAATAGGCATAATGAAAGAATGTAAGTGGAGAAAAACACTAACTCATAGGAAACAATATTCAAGAAAAAAAATTAAATTACACAATTATACATAAATGTGAAGTGTTAAAAACAATTAATTAGTCAATAAGCATGTATTAATACATAAATCTGTGGATGAAGCACTGAACCTGAAATGAGGAAGACCTAGGTCAAATCCAAGCTCAGATATTGACTAATTTGTAACCATGGGCAAGTCACAGCCTCTGTTTACATCATTTTCCTCAACTATAAAATAGAAAAAAAATTTTATCACATAGTTGCCAAGGTTGTTGCGAGGATCAAATAAGATAATTTTAAAGCACTTAACACAGTGTTTGCACATAATAGGTGTTATATAAATGTTAGCTGTTACTATGTGTTTGGCACTTTTCCAATCATGAGGATATAAAACCAAAAATGTCTGTCCTAAAGGAGATTGCATTTTATCGAAGAATTCAACATGAACACAGTTAAGTATATTCAGAATGCATATGCAATAATTATAAGGCAATTATTTTTGGGGGGGTATTGGGAGAGTCTGATGGGGGGGTATTAATAGTTACATAATCAGGAAAATTCTAATGGGAAACTTAAGAAGTTCAAGGGAGGTGTGGTTTGGTGGAAAGGGTGCCTAGAGTCAGGAAAACCTAAGTTCAAATCCAACCAGATACACTTACTGGCTGTGTGACCCTGAGCAAGTCACTTAACCCTGTTTACCTCAATTTCCTCATCTATATAATGAGCTGGAGTAGAAAATGGGAAACAAGTCCAGTATTTTTTTGCCAAGAAAACTCCAAATGAATCACAGAGTACCAGCCACGACGGAAAGAAATGAATAGCAACAATAAGAATTCCAAAAGGATGAAGGGGAGAGCAAGTGCATTCTAGGGATGGAACAATCTGTGTGAAAGGAGATTGCAGATGGAATGTATTGTCTGAAGAAAAGCAAGCAGCATAGTTTTTTTTCTGGATTGTAGAAGGCAGTAGCAGAGTAATGTATAGTAAGACTGAAAAAGCACAGTGAAGCCAGATTGAAAAGGGCATAAAATGTTACAGAGAAGTTTTGCCAGCATGCATGTTGTCTCCCCCATTAGGTCATAAGCTCATTGAGAAATCTTTTGCCTCTATTTTTTTTTTATATATCCCCAGTGCCTTCCACATAGTAGGAATTTAGTAAATGTTTACTCAATTGACATTTGAATTTCATCCCATTTCAAGCTGCTTGAATAGAGGTTCTTAACCAAAGTCCTTGAGTATGTTTCATTTAAAAAAATAAATATTTTGGTAACTTCCTTTCAGTATAATTGGTTTCCTTTGTAATTCCAAGTATGTTATTTATACATTTAAAAGTATTACTTTGAGAATAGGTCTACAAACTACTAGACTCTGAAAAATAGTTTATGACACACAAAGATCAAGAATTTCTACTTTGGATTTTTGTGACAGGATCTAGATAATAGTGAATTGTCCATTGATTATCCTTGCCTCTTTATATAATGTATTCACTTTTCACTCTCATACTTTTCTGATAACTTCTTTTATATCTTTTTATTTGTGAGCTTTTTTCTTAAGGCCATGTTTTGGTTTTTCATCTTTCTGGTCTCAAAAGTTAACCTGAAGCCTCTATTTGGTGCTTAATATATATATATATATATATATATTATATTTAATATATATTTATATATATATATATTTCTTGAATGAATAAAAAGATATTTCCACAGTAGATTCTAAATTTTGAGATCTTATTTCATAAAATCTTTGTATTTCCTCAAATGCCTAATAATAGACGCTTTATATATTTATTTTTTGGTTTGGTGGAATTGAACTGCAAGTAATTGAATCAAAACTTAGGAATAAGGAGGAAGCAGCCTCTATATTTCTGTTTTGAATCCTTAACTATATGTTTTACATTTCAGACTACAAAATAACTTGCACATGATAAAAGTAACCTTCCAAAATGAGTTTAATATGACTCTATTAATAAGCATGCAATAAGCCATGTGAAAATAGCACTAACAGCCATAGAACTGAGGAAATTTAGATTAAAGATATCTATCAAGGGAGTCTGAAAATAAAGAATGATCTAAACATGTTCCCACTCACCCCACTGTGTTAGAGAATTCTGGCAGCTTCATTGGAGCCATTTAAATTTCTTGAAGAAATAAATATTTAAGAACTCCATGATCTGTTTTTAGCAGCATCTAAATATAATATTAAGCTCTTTAAAAACAAACATTGTTTACTACATTTAAATGCAGTCATTTCATGATGTGTATTCCTTACCTAGAAGACTTAAATGATCCCTTTCAGAAAGACTATGACATTTCAGGTGAGTGATTATTTGATACGCATACTAATTCTGAGACCATGTATTATTTATTATTGCCTCATCAGAGCCTAGTGCTTACATTTTGTGGTTGACAGTACTGTAAGTAAGTAAATAAATAATAATAATAAAAATTTCCTCTCCTGTGCCTTCCCCTCCTGAGACCTTATCTGCCAACTTTGAGCCCAGATTGAATCTTTACAGCTGAGTTACAACCCATGAAAAACATCAATTGGTAATGGAAATGCAGATACAAGCTTTAATTACAGTGGTGTTAACAGCACCATTATAATTAGAGATGTACTGACCCTCTTAGCTTGGTTTGCTTTCAGAACATCAGGAGACAGCCTTCTTTTGCAAACCACTCATCAGTTTCCTTTAATTCAGTTACAAATTAGTTACTTAAAATACTTCCTGTGACTTTTGAGAAGTTCAATGCCATTTCCTATCATTGATTGACAGAATCCTGGAGATGGAAGATGAATTGAGAAGATCATTTAATCCATATTACTAGTTCCCAGTCAGGATTATACCTGAGGCATTGCCACTCCTTAATTGTCTTTCCCTTTGCTTAAAGAAATTTAGGTAAGTAAAGGCCCTTCTTGACCTCCAAACACTTATTTAAGTAACATCCTGAATCCATTTCCTCTTATTCTCTTTCCAATGGAAATGGAAAACAGCTGGTCAACATCCTCCTGAAAAAATCACTCTTCAAGTTTCTAATTCAACCAACCCTCTACTCTCTCCATCTCAAGACCAAAGGAGCCTAAATTTTTAAATATCTATTTTTCTAACCCGTTTGTAATTTTTTTTTATTTTTCCTTACAGACTTCTTCAAACTTTTGAAATTCTATTAAAAATATTAAGACCCTATGGGTGGGCAGGGCCTTGGAGAAATGGGACCTGTAACTCCAACAGGATAGAAGGAGGGAGAAAAGAATATGAAGGTTCAAATGAAAAGTCACAATTTTAGAAGTGATGTCTTGGTTTTTATTCCAAATTATTTTTTTATCTTTCCTTGTTTATACACCAATCTTTTTAATTCTTACATTTTAGTGTGAAAACTACATTTTTATAGATGTTAGAAAATTGACCTAATATTTGCAAATGGTCTCTTTTGGCAAGTAAAATTATGAAATTCAGTCTTTCAAAAAGGGAGATAATCCCTTTTTTGTATAACATACCTAAAGTTATGTCAACATACCTTGTGTCACTGAATTGTCAAAGTCTTTTTTATTGTGTTTCAAATAAATAGAAAAAACTAGATATAGATTTGATCTTTAATTTTGCTATTTATGTTTCCATCATATTGTGTCAGGGAAAATACCTTACAAGTTTAATATTCATAGGTACTTTTCATTTATGGGAAAATATATTTAGAAGTATGTTTTCTTTTCACAAAGAGTTCTAGACTTTAAGAAAGAATAGTGATTTTTTTTTTTTGCTGTGCAATATATATTCTACACCAAGAAGCTATTTTGAGTATTTTGGAGAGCGTAACGTAAATTGAAAATGAAATGTAAAATCTGCAGGAATATGTATCAAGATTATGGAATAGTCTTTAAGACTTGGTGGGGGAGGGAAGAAAAAGATAACTGAATTTTGGGGGTTTTTTTGGTAGTCCTATAAATATATACAGAGAGAGAGAGAATTTTACCCAATGCTTGGTAGTTTTTACAGTTGGGGAAAACATCATTTCACCCCCTTTTTTTATTCTAAAATCAAAACCTAATGAATGTCTTGCATTGACATCGCTTCCAAATTAAAGATTATTAAATGTGAAAAAATTTTAATTAAAATATTAAGATCCAAATAATGAAAAATATCATTATTTGAAAAATCTGACTCATGTATAATCCATTAGGAAAATAATTTTATGATTCTTCTCTATTGCTTCTTCAATAGTCTGAAAAAGTTGCTATTTCTTTATATAACCACTACTCTATTGAATAGTGGATTTTTCCTTTCCTTTTCAAAAAGTCTTCATGAATTTTTTTTGACTTCCTGGTCAAAGGAAAAAAGAGTCAGTAGAGAATATGGAGATGACCTTCTTTGAAATGCACTAAGGTAATTTTTAGTCTCATTATGGCAGCCACACTTGGGAGTCTTTTTAGACCCCCATTTTAGAAATCTTTAGTTTTCTAGGGACTTCCTTGTCATTTTGTGCTTACATATTTTTGAGAACAGAGGATCCCATGCCACAGTGGCATCAGAATTGGATTAAAGTAAGGGTCTAGTTATAGTAATAATCAATTTAGTTGTGTTTTTTTAATAGCAGTTTTGCTGCTTCTTTTTAAACTTGCTCTTTATCAATTTCTCCTTTAAGTTGTGGCAGTAATACTATGTACCCATGCTATTTGAATGAAAGAATTGTAAGTAATGAGCAAATATGACCACTTCAGTGCTGAAAAGTAAATATTATAATAAAATTAATCTAATATTTAACTCTATATGTCTAATCATCATTCTATTAACAGGTATAAATTGCTATTATTATTTTATACTTAACTTTTTTACAATTTTTCACTTTTGCTTCACTTAATTCTATATCATCTGTCATTATTATGAAGGTAGGTATTTGTCCCTTATATCACCTGCAATTTAATTTGCATCACAGATACATAAAACACACACATACACATAGACCTATAGCTTATTTTTTTTTCATACCTGCACTTTAAAAGACAAAGGGACTGCATTGAATTACCAACAACCAAGATTTCCTATGCCTGTGGTAGACCACATTTAAGCCTTAAAGGTCAGAAATGGATATTTAATGAAGTATCTATCAAGATTGCCCATAATGGGCAAAGGTGCTGAATTCATCTAGTATTTTTAATGTAGTTAGCAATATTTGTTTAGAGAGATTAAATTTGCTTTAGAAGCTGTTAGAATCAACCAGACATCCTAAATATCTATTTCCTCAAGAAATGTAAATGGCCTCAATGAAGCCCAGAGCTATGTCTCCCTAGGCTCCTCCTAGAGAGTTCTATCTTCCCAGTCCCCTGCTAAAAGCTATACTGCCAGAGGCATCCTTAAACCAGCTACAGTATGGATAGGTACCCTCAAGGCAACCACAAAGACAAAGCCAAGAGACTGGATTGCAGTTCCCAGTGGGGCAGTAATGTGATCATCAGACAAAAGGTGGATGCAACTGGAAAGGGGAAAGGGAAGAATGAAAATGGATATCCAGAGTCCTAACTAACCAGAAATTAACAGACATCAGTGACATTCATTTACAACAGACTTTAAGAAAAGTACAACATTTAAGAACTATCTGATAATTTTGATCCCCTGATCAGAATTGAACAATCCTTTATACTTTATTAGATAACTGTGTCTACTTTGAAGACATACATTAGCAGCCTCAAATCAAGTCTAGAGAAGTGGGGGGGGGGGGTCCAGTAGAGACCCTGGCTCCCAACAGAGAAGGGTCAAAAAAAGGCAAGAATCTAGTTTTTAAAGACTTCGTAAGAGGAAGAAGAGCCAAGAAGACTCTGTAAAGGTAGGGACTCACCAGAAGTCTCCCTCAAATACTCCAAATACTTTTAAATAATGACTCTAAACAAATTCTAGAGTGGAAGAACCTACAAAAAAAAAGAGAGATGTAGTATAATTTTCCAGCTCAAGAAAACATAGAAGGGGCAGGATTGGAGAGAAGCAAATTGTAGCACAGTTTCAGCTAGCACAGACCTTCTCTCCACCAATCCAGAAACAGGTAGAAGGATGACAATCGATGGTAGCAGTGGTGGTTTTCAAACCTCTCAGTCCATAGATGCCAAAGATAACTGCAGAAGGTCAGCTGGAAAGCTTTGTCACCCCAGGGCAAGAGAGGAGCACAGTCCAACACAGGCCATAGCACAGTGTCTGTCCCAGAAAACCAGGATCATGTCAGGGAGCCACTGAATCATCAGCAGCAGCAGCTACTTAAGGATCTCAGCCCACTGACAGTAAGATGGTTAAACACCTACTCAAAAGGAAATTATAGGAATCCTGTGGTTAGCAGGATTTGCTCATATTTAAGTCACAGTCCTGGATTTCAGTGCCAGGGAGAGAAGTAGCACATTTGAGCTTGTTGCTCCATGGCAAGGGGGGGCTTCTCACAGATCCAGGGCAGAAAAGCTTGATTGTGGTTACTCCCAGACCAGAGCATAGGCCAGAAGTAGAAACTTTTCTTTACATCATACAACCTTAGAAGAATTCTTAAAACAACAGCAAAAAAGTCCAGAAGCTTGGAACAGAGTCCCTTCCAGTCTGAAAGCAGAGCCCTATTTTAGGAAAGAATTGGAATCAAGTCATAGGCTGGGAAAATGAGGTAACAAGAGAAAAAAATCTGATCATAGAAAGTTACTATGGTAACAAGTAAGATCAAAACACACATTCAGAAGAGAAATAAGTCAAATGAGCAACATCCACAGTCTCCAAGAAAATTAAAAACTGGCCTCAAACCACAAAAGGATTTTGAAAATCATATAGATAAAGGAAAAATTAGGAAGAGAAATGAGAGTGAAATAAAATATCATGAAAAGAAGACAGAAAAATACTGAAGAAAAAAGCCTTAAAAACTAGATCAGATCAAATGGTAAAAGATATCTAAAAAGCCAATGTGGAAAAGAATGTCATAAAAAAATCAAATGGGCCAAATAGAAAAGGAGGTACAAAAGTTCCCTGAAGGAAAAAATTCCTTCAAAATTAGAATTGAGCAAATGGAAGTTAATGATTTTATGAGATATCAAGAAAAGATAAAAAAAAACAAAGCCAAAGAATGGAAAAATAGAAGACATGGAAAAAACAATTGACCTGGAAAATAGACCTAGAAGAGATAATTTTAAAATCATTGAACTACCTAAACATCAAGATCACAAAGAAGAGCCTAAATAGCTTCTTCAAGAAATTATTAAGGAAAATTGCCCTAGCTAGAATTAGAGGATAAAATAGAAATAGAAAGAATCCACTAATCACATTGTGGAAAAGATTCCCAAAATGAAAACTTCAAGGAATATTATAGCAAAATTTCAGAGCTCCCAGATCAAGAGCAATATTACAAGTAATCATTTCATTTTTAAAGAAAAAATACAAATATCATGGAATCACAATATAAAGCAAGATCTAGCACCTTCTACAATAAAGAATTATAGGGTTTGGAATATGATATTCCAGAAGGCAAAAAAGTTTGAATTACAAGCAAGAATCACTTACCCATAAAATTTGAGCACACTATTTCGGGGGAAAAGATGGACATTATGGAAGGGACTGTCAACCTTTCCCAATGAAAAGACCAGAGCTAAATAGAAATGTGTGACATGCATGAGTTGAATATGAAAGGATGTTATCTAAACAAAATAAAATTAAGGCATAAGAGAGGAATGTACTAGAAGAAAAGAGAAAGGATGAATGGGATAAAATATCTCATAAAACAGAGGCAAGAAAAAATTTTACAATGGAGTGAAAGAAGGGAGAGTTGAGGGGGAGCAGGTTAACCTTACACTCATCAAAAGTGACTGGGTCACATATACAACTCAACTAGTATAGAAATCTATCTAACCCTAAAAGAAAGTAGGAGGAAAAGGGGATAAGAGAAGTGGAGTAGATGGAAGAGAAGGAAGATTAGAGAAGGGAATATATTTTTGAGGAGACACAGGGGAAAAGAGAGAGAGAGAGAGAGAGAGAGAGAGAGAGAGAGAGAGAGAGAGAATAGAATAAACAGTGGGTAGAGCAAATAGGAGAGAGGAAAATGCAGTTAGCAATATTTGAAAATTTTGAAGTTTCTTTGATAAAGTTCTCATTTCTCAAACATAGATAATTGAGTCAAATTTATAAAAAGAAAAGATATGAACAATTTTTGCATAAGGTTCTCAAAGCCATCTATAGTCATATTTAATAAAAAAGATTCTAACTCACTAGTGATTGGAGAAATACAAATCAAAACAATTCTGAAGTACTGACTTGTACTTTTAAGATTAGCTAATATGAGAGAAAAGGAAAATGACAAATGTTATATGCAGGGCAAATGAGATATTAATGCATTGTTCATGGAGTTTTTACTTATTCAACCATTGTAGACCAATTTGGAATTAGGCCTAGGGACTATAAAACCATGAATACCCTTTGACCCAGCAATGTTACTACTAGAACGATATCCTAAAAGGGATAAAAACAAAAAGGAAAAGGGCATATATGTTCAAAAATATTCACAGCAGCTCTTTTCTGGTAGTAAGGACTTGGAAACTGAAGGGATGCTCATCAGTTGGGGAATGACTAAACAAATTGTTGTAGGTGATTATGATGGAATTCTATTTTACTATTAAAAAATGATGAGCAGGATGCTCTCAGATAAAGCTTGGAAAAAATCATATGAACCAATATAAAGTGAAATGTACTGTGTACAAAGTAACACCCATATTGTAGGATGAAAAGTTGTGAATGACTAAGTGACCCACAACAATTCTGAAGCACTTATAATGAAGATTGTTTTCCATCCCCAAAGAAAGAACTCATGGTGTCTGAATAAAAATTGAAGCATACTTTATTTTTCCTGAGTTTTCTTTGTGGTGGGCGCAGCCTATGTTTTCTTTCACAACAAGACTACTATTATGGAAATGTTTTGGATGACTACACATTCATGACCTATTATGCTGGCTTTCTCAATGGGGCTGAAAGGGGAAAAGGAGGAAGGGAGAGAATTTGAAACTCAAAGTTTCAAAAATGAATGTTAAAAACTATTTTTACATGTAACTGAAGAAAAACAAAATACTAAATAAATTTTAAAAAAGAATGAATGATGAATGAATCGAAATGAAAGGTCAAGGGACTTGAATTTATTTAATCTAGAAAAGACTCAAGAAAAATTCAGTAATATTCTTCAAGTGTAAGAGAAAAGATAAGGAGGTAGCCCTAAGGTGCCATATGAATAATATAGATTAGACATTTTAAGAACTTCCATTCTGTTAGGATTGTGAAAATCCAGGGTAAATGTACTAAGAATGGAAGTAAAATTACATTTAGATCTCATGTTTAAATGATTGGACCTTATATTTTCTGATAATGTAGACTATCCCTTTTAAGCTTTCATAACAATTACACTAACTTTGATGACATACTGTACAAACAATATAAAAACTTCATAGAGTTCCATTCTGAGGTTGCATTGTGACATGAAGATGATTCTGGGTTATCAAAGGGAAGGCACCAGTCAACATATGCCTACTTTCTAGGGCCAGTAAGTTTCATATGTAGACACTATTCACCATTCTTCTGGTCACTTGAGAATGAATTCTTTGGAAACCACAACCTATAGAAGAGTGAGAAATACAGAATGAGATTTTAGTCCCTTCAATTTCTTCATTAAAAAAATGGAAGAATGCATATAGTGAAAAAGAACCTATGAATAACCCTCATTTAAGATTCTCTATAAACATTAATTTAACTGTTATAAATCTAAATGCAATATTCCCACATTTAGAGAGGAACATTAATGTCCCAGAAGAATTACATAATGAAGCAGAAATGCTGCCAAAGATAGCAAAGGGCAGTTGTACTAGACCAAATATACATAAAGGAGTTCAATGCTAAAGGCTAAAGATGCTATTGAAGGAATCATATTTGATATATACATAAAGGGTAGATGGACATCAAAGACTTGGAAAACATCTTTGGATTTTTTTTAATGTAAATGGGAAAGTAGGAGGGTCATTATGATTGTATTTGTATTAGACAGAGATAGTGAAACACAGGGGACTACTGAGGCATGCAGCCTGCAAAATTTCCAAATACTGTCCAAATCAGATTAAAATGTAATTGGAAATTTTTTTAAAAAATAAAAAATGTAGAAGTCAATATGCAGCCCACAGGGATTCACAGTCCTAAGTTTCTTCCTGAGTTTGACACTACTGTTTAGGAAATTCTTCTACCAATGAAGATATTCAGGTATTTACAATTTGTCTTATTGCTACCAAAAAGGGGGAAAAAATCTCCTAAGAGAATATCAATAACTACTTACCTTTTCACAAATTTTCCCATTTATACAAAATGTTTATTGAAATAATGCCTACATATTAAAGGCATTCAAATGAAATCATGAGAAGGGGATAAGCAGATCTCCACAGGTTTTTTTTCTCTAGTAGATCTTATTTTTATAGACATAGATTTGATGTAAAAATCTAGAAAATTTGAGATTCCAAGGTATTCATAGATTTTTGACTACCATCTAATAAAAAAAGTAGCCACTTCAGTGGATGAAATTATTCTTTCAAGACTGGTCCCCAACAAGGTATCTCCCACATGTATGTCAAAGTTGTACATGATTCCTTGAAAGATTTATAAACAGATAAAACTTTATATGATAACCATTTGATTTTTAATGTCAGATGAAAAATAAAATGAGGCAATACAATACAAAATATTGCCTCTGTAATGAAACAAAATAGTAAAAGGGCATCAGGAGACCTGAGTTTGTAATGTATGATGGAGGCTGTGTCCCTTCTGCTTGGTAGTAAAATGGATAGAGTACTAGGCTACAGTTAAAAAAGTCCTGAATTCAAATCTGACCCAGATACTTGCTATCTATATGACTTTTACACATCAATATGCATCCCCCAGGAATTTATGGTCCCCAGTTTCTTTCTGAGTTTGATACCACTGGGGTTGGAAATTCCCAAGATTGAACTTCTACCCAATGCAAATAATCAACTACTCAGAGATTCCTTTTATTCTAATTTTTAAGTGTTTAAGTCACTTAATCCATCTGCCTCAGTTTCTTTAACTATAAAATTGAAATAATAAAAGCACCCTCTTTGCAGAGTGGTTGTGATGATCAAATGAGCATCAAACTTATAAAAGGAGTCAAGCACTCACTCATCCAGTACCTATTATATGTCAGACACTCTGCTAAGATCTTTAGAAAGGAAATGTTTGATTTTTCCCTTCCTTTACCTCTCTGGAACTCTGTAAAAATGAATGAGATGGATTAGATTATCTCTGAAGTATATTCTCTCATTTTTATCTATGATCTTCTCATCCCATGTGTAATAAGAATCAAAACTGAGGAAAGATTCTCTAGAGGCAATGTGATTTCCAATCTATTTGCAGATGAAATTGAACTCATTGCGCGAAACCCCAGAATGCTTTAGATTTTTTTATGAAATCAGCCCAAAGTTAAATCTTGTCATTTATATAAGAAAAAAATCTAAGAATAACATCTGATACATGACAATCCTAGAAAGTCAGATGGGCAACTTATAAAGTTAATCCATTAGTATACATATCTTAGATGACACTTTGAATGTACAATTAGTTGGGTCCATAATGAAACAAGGAGAGTTGTGTAAGTTGCATTGCCTTGAGAAATTGTGTAGTGGTTTTTAATGAGGTTATATTTCTCCTTGATACAAAACCTCATCTTTTTAATATCAATATTTTTCTACTGGTATTGAGAAGTTACAAATCATGGAATACTATGATACTATAATACTATATACTTATAATACTATAATCAATTATGTGGAAAGAGCAGAAGATAACTGTTGGACAGTCTGTGTACAAAAATGGTACTAAAAATATCAAGAGAATGAGAAAAATGCTTTTAATGAAAAAGGATGATACTTTTTCAAGAATTTGTAAGAATTCTTAGACAAGAATCCTACAAGTCATGTTGTTGGAAGGAGTAGCCACGTTAGTAAAGTCGCAGAATCATTGATGTACTAAAGTATATTGTACTTTTCTCAGTCAATAATATTCTAATTGCTCAAGACAAGAAAAAAAAATTGAAAAGGATTTTGAGAAACCCCTTATCTTAGGAAATGACAGAGATATTGGGGTTAGGAAAATGGGTATAAGGGTATAAGGCTACACAACTTTGGTTTAGGTAGAGAATGAAGAACTAAATAAAGAAGAACATTTCAATGGATACCATTAAAGCAAAAATCTAGGTTCTATATGTAACTGGGGAAGGCAACAATGCCCAGATATACATTTCTCTAATCCTAGGAGATTAGGCCGAGTAGGTGTTGCAGTGGATAAAGTACCAGGCCTGAAATCAGGAAAACACATCTTTCTGAGTTCAAATATGGCCTCAGATACTCACTCATTGTGTGACATTGAAGAAGGCATGTAATCTATTTGCCTCAGTTCCTCATCTATAAAATGAGCTAGAGAAGGAAATGGTAAAATATTCCAGTACCTAGAGTGAAAAACCTTAAATCTGTTGACAAAAAGCAGCTGAACAATAACAATCCCAGGAACTCCCAAGAGTAGATTTCTAAACATCATAGATGGTATAGCTAGGCTCAAAAATCTCCAGAAGAATAGTTGGAAATCTGGAAGAAGTCATCCTCTTCCGATATTCCACTTATTTTTCAACCCTCTCACACATATAGCCTGAGAACCCTACAATTAGGACAGCAGGTTGACCTTCAGGGGCACTCATAGGCATAGTGGAATTTTCAATGCAAAGGGAAGACACATAACTGACAATTCCCCATTCCCTTTGTCACACACACACACACACAAAACTTCCCCTCTACCTGCTTGCTCAAGCCTGAAATTCTTTTAACAGGAGACAAAGCCTTTCATTCCACAATTAGAGATAAAAGGCTTAAAATAGGCCTGAGAGAGCTAACAGTGAATGAATTTCAGTTAAAGGGTAAATGATTGATACAAGATTCATTCCTGTTTTGATAGTGAGAGAGCAAGGCCATTGGGCAATGGAAGGGTGGGAGAAAATTCGAATTGATGAAAAAGACTGGAAATAAATTATATTCACTTCTTAAGTATTTCTGAAATATTGAGGTTGTATTATAAAATAAACATATATACACTGCTTAGCAGCATAACAGTGGCATCACTGTTGATTCCAGTTATATCTCATCAGTTAAAAAATAGACTTTTGAGTCTAAATTTTTGATTCCCTTCTTCATTTTAATATGTTCTTTTGTTCAACTATATGAATATATATATATATATATATATATTCATTCTCTTAATGGAAATCACAAGTTTCACAATTTATGAAAAAAGTGATTTTACACAATTGTGTTGTTATAAATAAACAATATAATGTTTGTTACAGAGTGACATAACAATAATTACTCATATTTACTTAGTATGCTTGATTTTTTTTAAACATAGGTCTTTAAAGTTTATTAAGTCCTGTCCTCAGAACTCTATTTCCACATAGTAAGATACATAGTAAGGTAAGAATTATTAGTATCCTCACTTTACATGTGGAGAAATTGAGACTCTCTCCGTAGTCACACAGGCAGTACTTGAACACAGGACAGAGGAGGTACTCTACTATATCACACTGCTTCTCTATAGCATCTCTATAAAGAATCTATAATATTCTTTATGAATCTTATAAAAAACAATAGACAAATCAGCAAAAAATAAAGTATCTGCTCAGTGAAAAACACCTACCAGAGAATAGCACCTATACCTATTTTCTTTAGTCGTCCTTTTTGATCATACTTAATGTGAAATAGCAATTCAGTATCACCAACAATAAGACCCCAGTATGCAGCTATTTATTTACACATAAATAAATTTGCTAATTTTCAATTGTATTAAGTAATATAGGAGTCTAAACAGCTGAGTAGCTGAGTAAAATAAAAATAAACATCTATGAGAATATGTTGAAATACAGCTTTAAGCCTCGGTATTAAGAACTGGGAAATAGAACATTCTTAATTATTCTAAAAGGGTAGCTAGTTGACCCAGTGTATTGATTTCTTGTCCTGAGTTCAAATTTGACCTCAGAATTTCTAGCTATGAGTGTATGTGTGAGAAACCTGGTGAGTCATCTGATCCTGTTTGCCACAGTTTTTTTTCATCTATAAAATAAGATGGAGAAGGAAATGGCAAACTCACTCCAGTATCTTTGCCAAGAAAACTTGTCATGAAGAGTTAGACAAGACAGAAATGCTTGAAAAACAAAAATCATCTAATAAAATGAGATTTTGAAGAACTGAGAATAATCTGATTCACCTTAGGAGTTAACTTGAAATGGAAGGACTAATCATAATGATGATAATAGTGTCTTAAGTTTTACAAAGCCATTTCATTCATTTTACATGATGGTCATAACATGATTATTTAGGACCAAAGTTAAATATTATTGTTGTCCCTATTTTACAGATGAGGAAATTGAAGCTTAGGGAAGCTGTGAATTCTCCTGTTCAAATTGCTAGTATCAAAAAAGGAATTCAAAACCAAGACTGCTGAATTCTAAGAAAACTTCTGGAGTCCATAAGGCCTTAACATCTTGAGGAAAGGAGATGCAAAATGCAAAATCCCTACAGTGTCATGTAGATAAAAGCAAATTACTGTATTCCCTAAAATTTTGGCCTTTTGTTGGCAGAACGAAATACAGAAGCTGCATGTGTCTAGACTGCCAATTCAATGTTCTAACTACTAGACAAAGCCAGCTGGTCCTTCTGACAGCCTGACTCTGTACTCCATTTGAATTTATTACTCATCATTTATTATACTGCTAATAAAAAATGATATAAAATACTATCTTGTCACATTAAACCGGCAAAGGAAACCTGGTTATATTTCAAGAAATGATTTAATATTTCATTATGTAAAATAGTAGTGAAGAATGAGGTTTACCATCATCTCTGTAAGCCGTTAACTAAATATTGATTGTGTGGAAGGTTGCAAAACTAACAGCATGGGAGAAGCCATTCAACTTTTTATAGTATAAAATAGCACTTGTGGGTTAAGGTGTTTTGTAATTAAATCAATACAGCACAGCTGAGGCACACAGTGGCCTATATAATATTTTGGTGAGTAAAACAATGATGTTTCCAATTATTCACAGTGTTGTGATCTCTGAAAAAATTATTAAAATAATAATCATTTTTGACAAACTGAGAAAAAATACTACAAAAAGAAAATGAAGAAAAATTTCCCAAGACAACTCATCATAAAAGTTTCCATAAAATCATGTAAATTGTGAAGCAAAGTTTAAATAGAAGAGTAAAGTAAAATATATTTAATAAACTCCACTGGTTCCTTATTGCCTCCATGATCAAATACAAAATTCCCTTTTTGGCATTTAATTTCTTCATAACCCACCTTCTTCCTAACTTTACAGTTTTTTTCCACCTATTCATCCCCATTACTCTGTGAGCCAGTGAAAATGGACTCCTTTCTGATCTTCCTCAAGCCTTTCCTTTTATCTATTCTGAGCAATTTATTCCCTCTATGTATACTCTAAGACAACCCCCAATATCTAGAATTGCATTCTTGAATCTCTTTCTCTTGGTTTCCCTTATTGTTGATGCAGTTATTCAGTTATTTTTAGTTGTGTACAACTCCATGCCCAATTTAGAAAAAACAGAGAGGAAACTGAGGCAAACAGGGTTAAATGATTTGCTCATAGTTCAAAAACTTCTGAAGACAGATTTGAACCTGAGAAAATGAGTCTTCATGACTCTAGGCCAGGCACTCTATCCACTGTACTACTTAGTTCCCTTTGGGTTCCTTCAAATGCTTCTAAAGTTCTATCATCTCTACAAGAAGCCTTTTCTTATTTCCCTTAAGGCAAATACTTGTCCTATGTTGAAGATCTCTAATTTATCCTGTAAATATATCTTGTTTATACAGTTATTTGAATGTTATATCTCATTAGACTACTAGCAGAGACTATTCTTGTCTTTCTTTGTTTGCCAGTACAATGCCTAGCATATAGTAGGAACTTAATAAATGAAAATTTATTGATGAATTGTTTGATATAAGTCATCAAAGTTTAAAATAAAGGGTTCCAATAGCCTAACCTGGTTTTTTTTTTAATAGAACTCAGATTTCTGATAGGAAAATTATGTATATGAGGTAGATAAACCATGCTAGATAATTGGTGAAAAACAGGTCAGGAAAAAATACAGCTTGACCTTTATGGAGATATTGTCTATTTCCTTTTGAGTCACATATTTCAAAAGGTGGGAAGCATCCTTTCCAAGACTGAAAGACCTGCACTACAATAAAATGAGGCACCAAAATAATATGCCCTCAGGTAAGCTCTCCTGAAGAATAAATAATTAATATTAGCCAAGGGAAAAAAAGCAAAATCAAATTTTGAGGAACAGTAAAGCAGAGATGAGAAACATCAGCATGGAGTAGAACAGTAGAGTCTGTGGAGGACAGTGATATGATGGAGACTGAGGAGACCTATAACTGACATGAATAGAGGAAAAGCTCAATGGTGCACACCTTATAGTCCCTGTTCCTGGGAGATTCATGTTGATGGATCACTTGTGCTTGGGATTCTAAGTAACTGTGGATAAAAGCTAAACAGATATCTATACTAAGTTTAATGTAGGGAAACATAGTACTCCCCCCCCAAAAAAAAGGAATGGAGGAGAGTCACAATATAACAAAGAAACCCCTGAACAGCAACATTATTTGAAATACTGAAGCAAAAATAAAAAGAAAATTGTGTAGATGAGGAACTTTTGAGAGAATTACCAAAATAGAGGAATCAATCCCAACCTCTTCATGCTAAGTTTCTTCCCAGAAAGTACTGTAAGAAAATATGAGGTTTTGTGGGGAGGCTAGGTGGCGCAGTGGATAAAGCACTGGCCTTGGAGTCAGGAGTACCTGAATTCAAATCCGGCCTCAGAAACTTAATAATTACCTAGTCGTGTGGCCTTGGGCAAGCCACTTAACCCCATTGCCTTGCAAAATCTAAAAAAAAAAAACATGAGGTTTTTCAGGTAATTTGGGCTCATATTTAACACTGCATTGTTTTTTATGTTTTAACATAAAGAGTGTTTGTAAATAGAGTTAACATCTACCTTCATGGGAGCTTCAGATACTGAAGGGCCTGGGTTCCAATAGTATGGGGGGAAGTAAATCAGGAAAATAAGGAGTTATCAAAATGTGGAGTGCAGATTGTAGATTCCTTATATCAAGATATAACCAGTTGTCTCTCTTCTGTCTGTCTCTATGTATGTATGTATGTATATATGTATGTATGTATGTGTATAATTGTGTGAATAAAAATTTTGAGACAAATTCTCTGAGTAATAAATAGTCTTATTAATTATTGCTGGTAGAGGATTAATAAAAAGGGTCAGAAGCACTCTCAAATGCCAAAGAACCCTCATGGAACCCAATCTTCATATACTTTTGGAAAAGTGCTCCTGAGGGAAAAAATAAACTCTGATTGGCTAAAAATTAATAAGAGAATGAATATTATAATGAGAGATGGGCTTATTTCAATGAGGGTCTAGGACAACTGACTTTGATCATTTAATTTTTTGTCAAAGCAGCTTGTTTATTTATATCCATATCATCTCATATACAGTAATCTATATAAAAGGGGAATCCACTTCTATACCCAGATTCATCAGACTATAAAATAATTGATTTTCAGTTTTGTCAATAAAAACTCATGATGATAATGTTTTCCATTTAGTATAGAGATGTCAGATCATTTATACCTGATGACCCTCAATGACAAATCCTTCTAGAAGAAATATCTGGGAAATATAATACAAGGATGGTTAATATGGTGGTAGAAGAAATTAAGGTTACAAAAATGGATTCCATTCTCCAATGAGGATTTAGAACTGTGATGAGCAGGGGAAATGCCAAAAAGTCAGTTATAGACAGAAGCAAAATCTAGCTATTAGGGAGTAGACAGCCAATAAATATTTATTACATTTTTACTAGGTGCTATGCATTGTGTTAAGTATTAGGGAGAAAAAAGAAATTCCTGCTTTTTAGGAACTCACAGTGTAATGAGCAGTACAATATCCAGATCACAACCCAGAATGAAGTGGAATGTAACTATTCTGACTTTGCAGAGAGTAGAATTAAGAATGATGAGTACAAATTTCAGAAAGAAAGATGTAGACTCTATATAGCAAAAATAGTTCTGGGTAATGAGCACTGCCTAAGAATAGCTGCCTTATGAGGGAAAGAGGTTCCCATAAGTAGGGATTTACTGTAGAGCAAGTTGAAAAGACAGAGTAAAATGAAGAGAAATTTGGAGCTAGAAGATTTAATTTCTTCTTATTCAAGTCAACCTTTCTCATTATTATCATTGCTATTATTATTTATGATCCTATGATCCCTATTTAAAGATTGTTTGAAATAAGCAAACTCTAAGATTCTTTGATAAGAATATCACATATTCATAATAGACTGTTGATCTGATCTCACTTGATCAGCTATGAGTTCTGCTTTTAATTGTTCAGATGGCCCAATTCTTTTTTGAGTATATAGGTATCTAGAGTAACGGGATGGTTCTGAGGATCATGTGAGATAAAGTACCTAAAAGTGAAGAAAAGTACTAAACTAGTTCCAATTATGGTAACAAGATAACATAAGTAACAAGGATGTGGCAGAGTAGATAGTTGGAAGAAATATTTGAATTTGTATTCCACCTCAGATACTTACTAGATCTGTGACTCTAGGCTAGTTACTGGACCTTTCTTTTCCTTTTCCCCCTTCGTAAAGTGAAGTTAATAACAGTAACTATGTTCCTGAGTCATGAGACTCATAGGTACCTCACATTTATAAACCCCTTTGAAAAATTTAAAGAACTATATAAATTGGATCAGTATTGATGATAATGATGGTAGTGATGATGATGATGATGAGAGATAATATGTAATTCTAAATAAAATTAAATATAATAAACCTTGGATCAAAGGGTTTTGGTGGCTTGTTTACTTTAATAAAATCACAAAGACTTAAGAAAAATTTGATCCATTCTATTGCATCTAAATTGGAATTAGAATCAGATTAATGAGAATGAATCTGAGGATAGTCATTAATAAATTTGTCCTAACAGAAAGAATCTTTCAAGGATCAGACTGAAAATAGGAGCAAAATAAAATGAAGGTTCAACTGGATTTAAAGTGGTAATCTTTATCATGAATGGGGATAAATATAATAAAGTCCAGATAAGTTCAATAATTTTAACCTTAATATAATAAAGCTCCATAGAACCAAGCAATGTAGAATAATTTTTCTTTGGATGTCAGCCATATAGTGTGTCCTGTACCATCCAGCATAGTACAGAAAAAAGTCTCCTTGTTGCAAACAAATGTTATGTTAAAAAGGATAATCATGCCTAAAGTGTGCTATGATGAAACCTTATTTTCAGGATATTTTTGTTTGTCAAATTGAACATTCTACTCAACAATCTTTGCTATATTACCATGTTAATGACACTGGTAGATACTAATATGTAATTATTTGAATCCAACTTTTGAAACCAGCTTCTTTCCACAATTTTTCAATATTGCCATTTCATGTTAAGTACCAGATGTCAGCAGAGTTGAAAACATGTTTATTTTGGTCTCTTGGTCCTTCAGAGAATTTTTGCCGCCGTATCATTCTCATCTCTTGTAGATATGTATTTAGCCTCATTGAGTGAACAAGCTTTGAGGAGCAGCAATCTGCGTACTTCTAAAAGAAGTGATTTGGCCACCTGCACTTTTTGGAAAATTGTAAAGAGCCATAGAAAGCTTTCTGAGCAAGAAATATCGATAGATAATATTTGAAAGATGTTGCCTCTTTAAGGAGGTGTGTGTGTGTGTGTGTGTGTGTATGAGTGTTTAAATTTAGAGAAAATATGAGTAAGGTAGGATTAAAGGTTTGGAAAAATTGCAAAAGATATATAAGTGAGGTTTTATGTGATTCATAACTTGAGAGGAGGTAGGCTCATCTAATTAACCAATTCAAAAAACTTTTGTTTCACAAAACTATCCAAGTAGGGTTATTTTGAAATACTTCTTAGTCTGAAAAATAAAATGGGAAGAAAATTAGAGTCATTTGAATCTCTACTTTCCTTCTTTTTTGATAAGGAATGAATATATGTTCCATATTTTTTACAATCTGATTTATGTGTGGCTAACACTAGATGCTCTTGTTCAAGAAATTACATTTATTATGAAGCAGTTTATGGATGGGATAGAGTATCAGGTATCACCAATCTAATTTCTATGATGACAAAAGGTACTTATACCATACCACAATCTCTTAGCTATATATGTGGTCTCAACATACTACAAACAATTAATATTTACATTCATTGCACTAAGGTTATAAATGTAAAGTAACTCAAAATTTCAATGTTATGGATTCATTCCCCCTGAATACCTTTAAGGGACATAATTCATAAAGCAGTGTGAAAGCATTGTATCTGGAGTTAAATTCCAGCACTTCTGTTTACTTTATATGTGACCTTGGGCACATTTATAATTATTTTACACTTTAGTTTCTCAAATATGAAGAGACTGAAGTACGTGAACTCTAAGTCCCCCTCTAGCTTTAAATTTTTAATCCAGTGATGCCCTGCTGTCTCTATGAAGGTTTTAGACTAATTATTTCACTTTTCTTTTGAATTCTCTTGTTTTATCACTAGTATCACCATAATTTTGAGTATCCTAGTTCAAAACTGAAAAGTTATCACTGAATCATCCCAATTCCCTATCCTATATTTTCAATAATTTTTTGTCATCTCAATTCGGCTTCTAAAATATGTCTCACTTCTGTGCCCCTCTCTCCACACAAAGTTATCACTTTAGTTTGGGCTTTCATCACTTCTTATCTGGTCTACTGAAATAGTCGTTTAATTGCTCTCTCTGACTCAAGTGTCTCCATTTTTAAATCTATTCTCCATACAATGGCCTAGGTCATAGTTCTAAAATATAGTTCTGATCATGTTACTTTCCCAAATCAATAAATTCCAAAAGTTCAATTCCTCAAAAGTAACTGTAACATCAACTACAGATATCTCAGTTTGGTATTTAAAATTCTTCCCAAATTACATCTAACAATATTTCTCAGATCAATCTTATATGATCCTCATCTACCTAAGCTATCCAAACTGTACTTCTTGATCTTTCCCAAACATAACATTCTAATTCCTCTGTCTTTGATGACTTCTATGCTTTAAAATACTCACCTTTGCCTTGTAGAATCTCTAGCTTCCTTCAAGCCTCAGCTCAAATTTAATTTGCTACATGAGGTCTTCCATGAGATGATACCAAAATTACGAGTGATTTTGCCCCAAATGGACTTGCATTTACTTTTTATGCATTTGATGTATATATTTTTATGAGTAGATTTAGCTCCCCTAAAAGAATTTCCATTTCTCAAAAGTGAAAAATATTTTATTTGTACGTATAACACATCTACACATCTGCAAAAAAAAAATTGGGAAGTAAGAGTGTACTAGTGGCATCTACATGAAATAGGCATCTTAGATGGACATTCAATATATTTTGGGAAATTTGGAAATTCATTGCATAAGATGGACAGTCATAGATAAATTGTGATCTGCCTTGTTAGGGGAAATGCCTAAATGATTAGGTCATCAATCTATTGAGGATTTGAATTAGTTATTCTTAGCACCTTGAATAAATTATTGATAAAAAAATCTATGTCTCCACCATCCTCAAAAAGTGTCAGGAGTGCCTGGGTTCAAATCCGGTCTCAGACACTTAATAATTACCTAAATGTGTGGCCTTGGGCAAGCCACTTGACCCCATTTGCCTTGCAAAAACCTAAAAAAAAAGTGTTCAGTTGATCTAAGATCTCTACTTATCATACTATATATCTTATCTTCCTTTTGTAGTTAAACTCTTTAAGAAGGCCTTCTATATTAGATGTCTTCACCTCCTTCTTAACATTCTTCAGTCTAGGTTCTAGTCTCATAATTTACCTGGAAGTGTTCGGTTACTAATGACTTAATTGCCATATTTAATGATATTCTCCTAATTTATCCTTGACCTCTGACTGCCAATTATTATATTTTCCTTGGTACTCTTTTCTCCCAAACTTCTGTGGCACCATTACTTCTAACTAGAAATATTAAAATTAATATTACCTTTAGTTTATTCTGTACTGAATCTTTCCCTTTGAGTTAGCTTAAAGTTATAATTAATGGCAAAATCTGTTATATACTATACTTTTAGCTTTCAGGAAAAGACATCTAGTGTTATCTTTAGGTCCTGAACTAGCTCTAAAAGATACATTGTCCTTGAAATATCCTTGCACCATTAAAAAAAAAGAGTCTTATCTCCCTAACAAATCTTTCTAGGTATGAGGGAATCTGCTAATTCATGTCCACTAACAAGATTTGCAATATGCAGATGGATAGCATATATTAACCGAATATATCTCTATATCAGAGAGAGAGAGAGAGAGAGAGGATTGCTAACCCCACATAGGTAATAACCCACTCTTCTATAACATAACTAATCATGCTGCCCCTACCTCCATGGTACTATTTATTCAGTAATCAAACACATTGTCTTCTTCACTTTCAGTTCTCTACTGGTTACTGCCAGTCTAACTAATTAATTGATCTTCCTCAGACTATTGTGTTTAACTTAATTTTCAAGCATAACATAATATGATTGTTCCTTCTTAGTCTCCTTTTCTAGATCTTCATTCAGGTCATACCCACTGAAAGTAAATGATACAAGTTAAAACCTGCACTCTCTTCTTCTTCTATGTTATTTAAATTGGTGATCTCATTGCTCCTAGAGATTTAGGTATCAGCTCTATGTTGATGATTGTCTAATTTGCTTATCCAACACAAAATTCTCTGTTGACTTACAGTTCAACCTCTTCATATGCTTATTTAACATCTCAGAATAGATGTCTTGTAAATTTAATATGTCCAAAACCGATCCCATTATATTTTCACCAAGACCTTTCCCTATTCGTAACTTCTCTACTAATGTTGATGGTGTTACCAATCTCCAGGTCACCCAGCCTCAAACACAGCCTAGGAGTAGAGGCAGCTTGAAAGTTCAATGGATAGTCTGCTGGGCCTGGAGAAGAGAAGACCCAGGTTCAAATCTCATCTCATACATCACTAACTGAGTAACTCCAGACAAGTCATTTAACCTCAGTCTGCCTCTTTTTTTCAATGTAAAATGGGAATAATAATAGGATCTACCTCTCAGAGTAGTTGCGAGATTCAAATTAGATATTATGTAATAGACACTATTTTCAGTCTCAACTCCTCAATATCTCACCCTCTTCCCTAGTGAATCAATTCCAAAATTCTATAATTTCTACAATCATATACACACGTATATATGTATATATGTAATCAATTGATTACAGAAAATGGAAAAGTTTGAATACTCTGGATAAGTTCTCTTAACTTGGTAGTATGCTTTCTAGGCATGTAAACATTGATAATGAGGTTGGCACGTGCATCGCCAGAGCTAGCTTTGTTTTGGGGAGGTTTTGAAGGAAAGTATGGGAAGGATAAGGCATTAGACTGCCTACCAAACTGAAGATCTATAAGCCATCATACTTATTTCATTGTTGCATGCCTATGAAATCTGGAAAATATTCCAGTGCCATGCCATGAAAATTAATTTCTTCCATTTGAATTGTCTTAGGAAGCTTCAGAAGATCACCTGGTGGATAAGATACCAGACACTGAAGTCCTTTCTCAAACTAAACTGCCAAACATTCAAACTCTGCCACAGAGAGCATAACTCCAAATGGGTTGATTGTGTTAATTAAATGCCCAAAAGACTATTTTTATGGAGCACTCATGTGGGCAATTGCTCACATGGTGAGCAGAAAAAGCAATACAAGGACACTCTCATGTTCTCTAAAGAATTCTGTAATTGGATGTGACATGGGAAACATTGGCTCAAAACCATCCAGCATGGCATATCCTCATAAGAGGAGATATCATGCTCTATTAGCAAAGCAGAATTAAAGTAACGCAAGAGAAATGAGATGTGCAAATTTAAAGAATCCATTCAAATGTCCACATGGCTTAAAGAAAACATAGTATTGATCCTAAAAAGGGAAAGTTGATTCATCCTTTATTTAGCATAGATAAAAAATCAGTAATAACTTTAAATGAACTTTGTATTACCTAATTTTGTAACCAATACTTTCCAAAACTTTAGCTTTTTAGCCCTATTTTTGGTTTATACAGCTTTAATCAATCTTTATTTTTTTTAATGATTGTCATTTCTCATAGGCTTCAGAAGTTTTCTCTTTCTACTTGTAAATGTTCAAGGAGATGATTTCATGTTTGCCTCTATTTTTATTCTCCATAACTAGAATATTGGGAACTACTTTAACTTACCATATTTAAGAGGGAGGACTCTTTCAAAGTACACTGACATCACTGTTAATAGTTGAGCTATTAAATAACTGTGCATTTTTAACCTATATCATATTGTTTACTGTCTTGGGGAGGGAGAGGGAAGGGAAGGATGGAAAAAATTTACAAAAATGAATGTTGAAAACTATCTCTACCTATAGTTTCAAAAAACAAAATAATATTATGATAAAAAGATAGTTGGGTTATTAGAATCAAAGAGTTGTGGTTGGCAACCTGCTATATTTTGAAAAGTTGAACAACTGAAACATTCATCAATATAATTGTGCATACTTATATCTTTATTGCAATTCAAGAAAAGCACAAGTCCTTGTATGTTATTCAGTTAGCATTCCCTCCAAAAATGAGGTAATTTCTGCAACTAGTTCAATGTTTGAATTTTGAAAAATAATTCCTTCTTTCTGGGGCTCAGTTTCCCTGCCTATCATATAAAGGTAATCATAACTGACCCACCTATCACTTTGGGGGATTATTGTGAGGATGAAATGAAATCACAGATATGAAAGTAACTTGAATAATTAAAAAGTACTTAAGAAATGATAGATTCCATTGAATTCAAAATATATTTAACATATGTGTGACTTTCTTCATTTCTATTATTGTTTTATTTAGTCAGAGCATTCCATGCCAAATTATCTCAATTAAGAAGGGTATTAGTGAATGTTCTTGAAAATTCTAACATAATGACAGAAACCACGTAAACATTACAGCACAACACTATCAATATTATGGATATCAAAATATATATTTCAGGACTCCTGTTTTATCTTGTTTGCCTAGAAGAGTTCACACTAGGAGCAGTATGCCCAATACGCCTCAGATTCACACCAACAATACATTGAAATTATTTCCAGGAAGCACTATTTCATCATAAAAGTTAACTGATTAATAATGACACCATCTACATTTTGTTATGCTTCCAATCAAGAAGCAAAATGAGAAAAGGTTGGATGTTTTTAGAATTCTTATCAACAAATAAAATATTTAACAGTTCTTCATGTGCATTCTGGTATATCTGCTTTGCCCATATTAACTAATGTCAAGATTTCAATTGAATCTCTATACCTCTTAAATTGTCAAAGTAGAGTATTTGAAAGCCCAAAGCATACCAAAAGCTTTACAAGTGGAAAATTAAGATATTATGCTATTTATAATCTGTAAATTGTTTTGATTTTTTCATCCTGCCTACTTTTCTTACATATTGTATCATAGAAACAACCTCATTGTCTTTGCTCAACATTCCCAACTTCATCTAGTACTTTTGCAGATGATTTTCTATAGCAGTTCATATCTTATTACCACACAGTTGAAGACTGTATGTAAAAAACAATCTCCTCTATTAATAAAAGAATTAAAGTATTTCAGACACTTTGAGATATATGACTTAATAGCATTAATCTACTATAGTTGAAATAGCTCTTAGTTTAACATTATCAACTTCCCCACAGTTTTAGCCTTAAGGTGGAAGAGTTTTTTCCTCTACTCCTGTTGAGCTCTGATTTGTAGGTGTGAATTGAACATTTTGAATGCTATTTTGATTACCTGTACCCTAAACTAGAAGTCATTGTGGTGGGCAAAAAGGTTCATTATACAGGGGAAAATAAGAGTAGAAATAATATTACATATTTATAAAAGGGTGAACAAGTAGAAATTATATTTCATATTTATAAAAAGATGAACAAGTATTGTTATTACAATAAAATTCCATGGTAAAAAGCAAAATGTTTAAATCACCTGGATAGTTGAACTATATTACCATTTGGCACTTCTTTCTACCCATCAAAGTAAGAATGGTGTTCCAGGGAAAAGCTATACATAGATTTTGGATAGTGCAGTTCAAAAATGTAAGATAAATGGAGACCCAATTAGAAGTGAAAGATAAGATAAGAGAAAAGATCATAGAGTTGAAATATTATTTTAAAGAATATGTGGATGAACTTAGCTGTAGTGGAAGGACCAATTCCTGGGAGGAAATAAACCATTATAATCACAGTTTCTACCATTATTAATCCTACCATCCTATCATTATTAATATGAATTATGTGGTAGACATGATGTTCATAGAATAAGGAAGACACAGAATTGAACATTTGTTAGACATGTATTCAGTTGTTTTGATTCTGAGCAAGTCATCTAGCCTCCCTCAGTCTCATTTTCCTTAACTATAAAATGAGGTATACTGCAAACTATAGAACTCAAGTGCTTAGATAATTGTTATGAGAATCAAATGAGATAACGTGTATCAAGCACTTTGTAAACTCTAAAGCATTAGATAAATGCCAAATATTATTACTATTATACCTGGAATGGAAGTAGTTTATTTTTCATTGGGTAATAAGAGTCAATTTTCTTTCATATTATCTTTTCAAAGTACTTTGGCTATTCCTCGAGGTTTTAATTTTATTCATTTTGGCTATAGTTCTGGTCCTGACTTTGGTTTTAATACAGTGCTTCTCTCTTCATAATTGGTTTTTTTTCCCAGCTTTTTTCTTGTGTTCTCTGTAATTCACCTTTGGGGATATTCTTCACTCTTTAGTTCTTCTACCTTTGACAACCAGATACCCCTGTGGTTAGGTTGCTTGTGGGCATCAAATATATAGATATCAAAATATATAAGGGGCTGAGGTCTCTTCATACTGGAGAATATGGTGGTGAATTGAACCCTGACCCTTGCCATAAATAACCTCCTAACCAATGTAGAGTGAAATGAATAGAAGCAGGAGATGATTATACACAGTAACAGGAATGTTGTAATGATGATTAACTGTGAAAAACTGAGCTGCTTTGAGAAATAGACAATTCCAAAGGACTATTAATGCAAAATGCTATTCATCTCCAGAGAGAGGATGTTGAACTTTGAGTGCAAATTAAAGTATAATTTTCCACATTTTATTTTTCTTGAGTTTTTTTGTGATATGACTAATAAAGAAATATGTTTTGCATGATTTCACATGCATAATTGATATTATGCTTGCCATCTCAGTAGGTGGGGAAAGGGTGGGAGGGAGAGATTTTTGGAACTCAAAATTAAAAAAAATGTTAAAAATAAATAATATAAAAAAGTAATTTCCTAAGGCAGAGAAGTAGCCATAACTTACTTTTCTTAGGTTCTTCTTTTTAAATTTTTTTTAATTTAAAAAATTATCATATTCTGAACTTAAGAGGTAAAACAAGAATTTCTATAACATAGTTCAAAGCAAAGAGATGGTTGTACAGAAAACTGCACACCTATTATATGTTAGTTGCTATCCCTTTTAAGCATATAATAAAGTCATCATGTAACTCTTTTCTTCTCTTAACACCTGCCCTATGTATGGCTACATAATTCAACAATTTAAGTGAAATTTACAAAAATATAAAATGCCTATATTAGCAGAAGAGGAAATAACATATCAGATTTATTTTAGAAATATAAAATGAAGAAGAAATAAATGAATTTCCTAAGAAAAAAAGCACAAGAACCAAATGAATTTTACAAATGAATTCTATCTAACATTTAAACACCAACTCAGCAGTTCAATGTTAATAAAAGCATTATTTAGAATAACATCTAAGAATAGTTCCCACCAAACTCCTTTTATGAAAAAAAATGTACTGCTCCTACCCTTAGTCTTTGTGACTGCCATCAACACTTTTTACCCTTTTCCCCTCTTGATTTTCCCTCTTGTCTGTCATCTTCTAGTCTCAAGAGGATTAGTGCAGGAACACTGTGGTGATGGACCCTACAGTCGGATGCTGAAGTACACAAATGCAGGCTTGCTTGTTCTCATTCTAGCTAATCTAAGACTAAAATTGGGAGTAAAAGTGGTGAATTAAATTTCTTTCTGTTAATTTGTGCTAATTTTTCTTGTAAGTGTTGTTAATTTGTAAGGTTTTTACCTGATGAGGAATTTCCACTTAGCTTATATACTTAGAGCTAGGTGCCAAATTAGTGTAAATAATGACTACAATGAAGTGGTTGCATATATTCAAATTTGGACAATTTGAAAATTATGATCATGTAAAACATGGTAATTGGTTCCATCCTAATAGAAATATGCAGTGAAAATTTGAGTAATGCGACTACTTCATGGAATTCATTATTTGCAGTAATCAAATTTATCATTCTATATCTAGCACCTAAGTCCTTTTGAGGGTTTTTGCATTGGAAATTTTTTCAGAAGCCAACTGTTGTTCTTAATTTAATTTTAGCATTTTAAAAAGGTATTTATTTTCTAAAGAAGGGAAAAGGAAAGGAAGAAGAATGAGAAAGGGAAAGTAGAAAACTTATAACAAATACACATAAGGAAAGGAAAGGAAAAAGAAAAGCCTTATGAGAAATATACATCATCAAACAAAGTAAATGTCCAAATTGACTATATCTAAAATGTATTTCTCATTCTATATCTTACATCAAGTCTGAATCAAGAGAAGAATAATATGTTTCAACTTTTATCTCTGGAATTTTGGTTAGTTTAGGTTCTCAAGTTTTTAAAGTTAATCTTCTTTATAATGTTGTAGTTATAGTTTATTTGTTCTCCTGTTTGTCACATTCTATCAATTAATTAAAACCTTCCTTGTTTTTTGGAACTATTTCACCATTTGTTGTGATACAATAATATCCAATTTCTATTCATAATAATATTCCATTCATATACCATAATTCGTTCCATTCTCCATTAGGTTGGCAACTTTTTATACAATTTAAATTTTCCATTATATATCTTCTCTGATACTCTTTATATTTTTGTTTGATTATAAAGTATTCAAGTATGTATCTGAAAGGAAATGTAATCCTTGTGTATGGTATAAGCTTCTTTGCTTCAGTCTTGTATCCATTTGGAGTTTAGGTTGGTATTTGATGTGAGTTGTTAGAAGACCAATTATTCTGTCATTTGGTAGTGACATGGACTAATCTATTTCAAAATAACACAAAAAGCTTGATAATTTAAAATATCCATGTATTGTTGCATAATTGGAATTTTTGTATAGTTAGAAATGATAGTGAGAGATAGGGCTAGAAATATGAGGGAGTTTATTTTTCTTTGTTCTATTCAATGTTAGATTTAAAATTTTAAAGGAAAAGAAATTTTGTTTTCATTCACATATATGCCTGTATTAGGTAATAATACTATTTTAAAACTTTGACCATTGCAGATCAATCATCAAGAGATGATACTTTGGAAGACAGGGAACAGGAAAAATACAGAGTTGTTCTTTTTACGCAATAGAAGAGCAAAGTGGGTATGCCATACTGGACAATTTCCAGTGTCTTCCATGCCCTGCAATTGATTCCAAAGTGCAAAGAATGCTATTCAAGGACTTAGAAGATCTGAATTCAGTTCCTAACTCTGAAATCTATCGTCTATGTGGTCGGGCAAATCACTTGACTTTTAAATGCCAAAGGAAACTCTTTAAGACTATAAATTATGGAAGTACAGAATCAAGATGACAAAGTACAGTGACCTAGCTAAATTCTTCCAACATTCTCTTCCAAACAACTTTAAAATAACTCCTCAAATCAAATTTTAGAGCAGCAGAACCAACAAAAGGTTAAAGTGGGGCATTTTTCCAGCCTCAGACAACTCAGAAGGTCAGAAGGAAAGGTCTTTGTGGGAATTGATTCTGAGCAAAGTAGAAATACAAGCTGAACCTTGGAGGCAGTTGTGATAGCAGCAGGAGTTACAGCAGCTTCTGGAGCTCTCAGTCCAGAGATAGCAGTGGGGTCATTGCGGGGGACCTTTGGCTTAGAGTGGATGCAGCTGGCACTGACTGGCATCTCTATTACCCATACATGATTTGGAGTTACAGTTCCAAGCTAGGGAGGAAAATTTGTGAACAGTCAATGACAAGGGAGCAGGAGCCCTAGTCTCTGGTCTAAGGGAGAGAAGAACATTAGTGCCCGTGGCCACAAGAGAATAGGAACTGACCATAGATCCATTATCAAAATTTCTAGCACTTTTTGCTGAAGGATAGCAAGAAGGGAAGAAGAGAATCTTCCTTGGTAAAATGCAGATCATAAACTAGGAAAGCTCTGACCACACCTCTCCCCATTATACCACTTTGAAAACATCGACAACTTGCAGTCCCATGGAACTAATCTGAGAACAACATAAGAAAGACTGAAGATTGGGACACTACTTCCCCATTTCCAAATGAATAGTGCTCAATTTTAACATAAAATTAAATTTGAGAAATATGTTGGAAAAAATATGCAAATAATAACAACAAAATGAACTTGACCACAAAATTCTACTATGGTAGCAGGGAAGATCAAGAAATAAACCTAGAAGAAGATAATGTGAGGGGGGAAATAACTAAAACAAAGTCTCAAAGATAAAAGTTACTAACTGGACACAAGTCAAGAATTCTGGGACCATTTAAAGAAAGAGATGAATGGTATAGGAAAATTATGAAAAGAAAATTAACAACTTGGTAAAAGAGACAAAATATACTGAAGAAAATAGCACCTTAGAATTGGTCAAATGGTAAAAGAAGTAAAAAAAAAATCAATGAAGAGAAAGATATCTTAAAAAGAAAAATTTTCCAAATGGAAAAGGAAATATGAAAGAACTCACTAAAAATTCCTTAAATATTAAAATTAGACAAATAGAAGTTAGTGATTACATAAGGCATCAAGAAACAATAAAATAAAGTAAAAATTATGAAAAAATTGAATAAAATTAATAAATATCTAATTCAAAATGTAACTGTCTTGGAAAATGGATTGAAGAGAGATAATTTAAAAATTATTGGAAAACCTGAAAGCCAGGATCAATAAGAGATGCTAGACATCATACTTCAAGAAATTATGAAAAACATTTTCAATGTATTTGGTTAAGAGAGTAAAATAGAATTGAAAGAATTCATTGATTACTTCCTGAAAGAAGTTCCAAAATGAAAATTCCAAGAAATATTATCACCAAATCCCAGGGATCTCAGGTCAAGGAGGAAATATTGTAAGCAACCATGATCATGGAACCAAAGTCAGGCTCACAGAAGAATTAATATTCTTCACATTAAAGGAACAGAGGACTTAGAATATGATATTCTAGAAGGCAAAAAAATAGGATTATAACCAAGAATAATCTACTCAACAAAACTGAGTATGATCTTTCAGGAGAAAAAATGGATATCTAATGAAAGAAAGGACTTTCGGGCATTTCTAATGGAAAAGTCAAGGCTGAATAGAAAATTTTGCATTCTAACACAAGATTTGAGAAGCATAAAAAATTAAACATGAAATAGTAATTATAAAACTAATAATCTAAGCTATTTTCATTCCTGATAAGACATAACTCCTAAGAACACTATCTGTATTTGAAAAGTTAGAAGGAAACAACATAAATAGGAATATGAGTCAATTATATAGAAATGATTGCTAAAAAAATGGAAGTGTAAGAAAGAAAAATGCACTTCAAGATGCAGGAAGTAAGAGGTAAAATGGGAAAAAATATTCTCACATAAAAGTAAGTAAAGAAAAATTTTTATAGCGGAGGAGAAATGGGAGAATGTGGGGAAATATTTGAACCTGTCATTGACATTAGCTCAAATATATATAAATATATAAAAACAATTTAAAAATGGGGAAAACATATAAACTCAATGAGTTGATTCCAGAAATCTATCTCATTCAATAGGGAAATAGGAAGGGTAGAACTAAGAAGTTTGGGGAGAGGGGAATAAAAGGATGGCAAATTAAAGGACACAGTGTCAGATGCAACACTGACTTTTGAATAGGGATAGGATAGAGGAGAGAGAGAGAGAGAGAGAGAGAGAGAGAGAGAGAGAGAGAGAGAGAGAGAGAGAGAGAGAGAGAGAGAGAGAGAGAGGAAAATAAGAGAAATAAATAGCAATCATAACTGTGAATATAAATGGTATGAGTATACCTATAAAACAAGAAAGTGATAGAAGAATGGATTAGAAACCAGAGTCAAACAATACAATGTTTGTGAAAGAAATGGTTAAAAAAGAAAGTTATATGCAGAGCTAAAATATAGGATAGCAATGACAATCTCAGACAAAGCAAAAGCAAGAATATAATTAAAAGATAATAAGGGAAATTATATTTTGCTAAAAAGTACTATAGATAATGAAGTTATATAAAAAATCCATACCAAGTATCTCTTGGTATCAGGAATTTAATCAAATTTATAAAAATATGGGTCATTCCCCAATTGATAAATAGTCAATGAGTGTGAAGAGCTTAAACTTATCTATAGTCATATAAAAATGTTCTAAATTGCTACTGCTAAGAGCATAGCAAATTAAAATACCTCTGAGGTATATCTTATGCCTATCAGAAGTAACTCATACTAGAGGGGATGAAGGAAAATAGTCACACTAATAAAATGTTGATGGAGTTATGAGCTGGTCCAATCATCCTGGTGAACAATTTGAAACTAAGCTCCAAAGGCTATAAGACCATGCATATCCTTTGATCTAGCAACCCAGCTACTAGGTATAGATCCCAAAGAGATCAAAAGTAAAGGACTTAAATGTACAAAAAAAACTATAACACATCTTTATGGTTGTAAAGAATTAAAACTGAGGGATACTTATCAATTGTGGAATGACTAAACAAGTTATATCATATCATTTCAATGGAATACTATTTTCTGTTATAAGAAATGGTGAAAAGTGTGGTTTCAGAAAAACACATGTAAAGTTCATTTTGTTCACATGTTAAAGGAAAAGAAATTTTGTTTTCATTCACATACATGCCTGTAATTAGGTGATAATCCTTTTTCAAAACCTTGACCACTGTAGATCAAAACCATCCTTAAGAGATGATACTTTGGAAGACAGAGAACAATGAAATCATGTAAAATGAAGCGAAAAGAACAAGGATGTTATTGTGCAAAATTAATAGAAATGTTCTAATGATGATCAACAAAGAAATATTGACTATTCTGATTGATAACAATGAACTAAGATCATTCCAAAGGACTTCATGAAAAATATTGCATTCCTCAAGAGAGAACTGATGAACTCTGAGTAAAAGTTTACATATAAATTTTGTGTTTTCTTTATTATTTGTTATTTTGTTAGTTTTTGTATTTGTTATTTTGTGGTATAACTATTTTAGAATTATGTTTTATGTAATTTCACATGTATAATTGACATCACTTTGCTGTTCCCAGAAGGTGGGGTAATCATGAGAGAAAGAGAATTGGAACTCAATTTTAAAAAGAAAATAATGTCAAAAATATGCTTAAAAACTACAGGTCCTGAGAAAAATAAAAGAAAGAAGGAGAAATAGAAAAAGAAGAGGAAGAAGATGAAAAAGATGAAGAATAAAAGGAGGAGGAAGAGGAAAAAAGAGAAGGAAAAGGAAGAGGAAAAGAAAAAATAATCCTCTTTTCTGATATAATTATTGTTTTAGAAACATTTTAAAGACTTTTAAAGATGACATGTTATCCTGAATTGTTGAACCAGTCATATGGAATCTGTAGTTCATTTTTAAAAACATTTTGGGGTTTTGTTGTATTTTATTAAAATTCTGATTTGATCTTTATTATATTGACAATTTATATACTGTTAGACATAAGATTGACTTGTAAAAATAAGAATTTTGAATCAATTACTAATGTTGTGGGGGTTGACTAGTTGATAATTACATGAATGCCTCCTTACTTAAGCATTCTAAATTTGGGATTTCAAATGTTCTCAATATAAATTGCATTGAACAATCCTCTCATCCCAGAAATCTTGGTTTTAATGATGCCTTCATGTTTTTGTGCCACCTTCAGTCCACAGGGTAGCAGCAACAACTATTTGTGAGGCAAAAAGACAGGGAAGAGAAACAGAGAAGTACTGAGAAGAAAATAGACAATATTTGACAAAAAGGTTGTCAATAAGTTACTGACCAGACACAGACAAAAAAAGAACATGTTTAAACACATAAGTAAACATATACATACAATGAGAGGAATGGATAATATGGTTAGAGAATTTAATCTCTTACTAACTTTTTTTCCAAAAAGGACTCACATCATGCTCATTTCTGTTAATGGTGTGTAGGACTTGAATACCCTACCCCATCAAGTTGATTATGAACAAGCAATTATGATGAGGTAGAAATGAGAACTTAGAATATTCATCAAGAACTCTAGAAATAATCTAGGAATTAAAATGGTAGGTAAATTCTATGATAGAGAGGTATAGTACAATATATCAAATAGAACCATTCTATGTCAAGACTCCTGTTTGTGCTATATATTCTTCAGTTTTTATTCAAGTTTAATTTCCTTTTTCATATTTTGACACTGGACATGTTCAATGTTTCTTTGTTACAAGTTCTATCATGGAAATCTTTTAACCTGATCTTCAGTTTAACAAGATTAGAGAGTTATCTATTGGACTGAAAGGTTGAAAAAGATCACATAGTCAGTTTGTGTCAGAAGTAGGACTTGAATGCAAGTCTTTCATTCTCAAACTGTTTCTTAATAAACTTAATATTAATTAATTAATATAATACATATATCTTATAATAATCACTGGTGGTTATTAGGATTTGGGAAACAGTCTTACCTAAAATATAAATGCCTACATATGCATGGAACTTACTATAATGTTTAATGAATGTGAAATCTATACATCTTATTTACTTTGCACTTACAAAGCATTTTTCAGTTTAACAAGTGTTTTATAAACTTAAGCTCATGTGATGCACATAACAAGCCTATGAGGTACTTAATAGAAAAAGATTATAATATTTACAGATGAGCAGACTAAGGTTCCAAGGTACTAAGCTACTTGCACAATGTTGCGAGGTGAAACTAAGAGATTTAACCCAGGTTTTCCAATTTCCCTATCAAAAAGGAAATTAATCTTGTTCCTCTTATTGTAAGATATTTCATTAAGTGGATTCTAAAGAAAAATTCCAAAATAGTTGTAAGGATCATCCAGGGTTGTTGTGATTATCATAAATTATAGTTGCAAAGTACTTTACAGATCTTAAAGCTCTATATAAATGCTAATTATTTGATAACATTGAACTCTTTTAAATCAATTTTTTAGTCTATGGATTAAAAAAAACACGGGAAATTTTCTAAAGTACATGTTAGACCCTTAATAACTTATTTTGGTATATATATGCATATATATATTATATATATAATATATTCACTAATGAAAATCAGGGGAATAGACTTTTTCCTTTGGAAGTTCCATAGGCAAATGAGATCATATTTTCTAGAAAGTGCTTTGAGATCTACAAAGTTAAGAAGCTGTATGCACTTCAATTATTATTGCTAGCTGCATTGTCATCTGTTTATATTTCATATCCCATCATTAATACTTATAACAGTGTTTCTGACATAGTGTCTAACAATCCCAGTGGTCACATATCTAGAGCAGGAGTTTGAAAAGGTTCCTTTATCACCTAGTTGTGTTTTTTTTTAATGCCTAGGGATTCTTGTACATCTCTATCAGAAATATGATTGCTAATATCCTCAGATATTGTAGACAGCTTAACAGTTGGGACAAGCCTTTCAAAACAACATATTTTCCCATTATTTTTCACTTTATTTCTCTGCTTCCCCTACCCCTTCCCTAAACCACACACATACACACACACACACACACACACACACACACACACACACACACACACACACACACATACACATATCCCAACCCCAAACCCTTCAGGCTCTGAGTCATACTCACCATCATTCTAGCTAAAGAGGACCCAATAGAACTCCCCTGGGTTCCTATTAACACCTGCTACTTAATCAGCCAGAGGGGTTGCTGGTGACTGATGGCAAGCGCTTCTTCCCTCTCTCCCTCCCCAGGGGCACATCACAGTGCCACCACCGCTGCTCTCCCAGCCCTTGTTGCCTGGGGAGTAAGAGAAGCAGGAACTGGGCATCAAATTGAAGTTTCAGAGATGCAGTTCCAGTTCTTCAAAGCCTAAAATTTGTTAGTGGTAAATTCCCAGTTATAAATTTGCAAACCAAGGGCATGCAGCTGTGAAATTCAATAGCTTGAAACCTGTAATTTTTTCAACTTTCAGATTTATAAATATTTCAAGAATTGCAGAAATACAATAGCAAATAATAATAGAGCCCTCCCTGGATAGAAAACACACTACAGACAAGATGTATATGGGCAAGAGTAGGGGGCCCTCACATTTTGAACAGGAAGCAAGTTTAACTGAACACCATTCCTAATTTCTACTGTTTTCTTAATGCACTGCCAAGGGGACCATGCTGGGTGATTCACAGTAATGAACTCCACCTGGATGTTCTGTAAATCTGAAATGGGGGACTAACATAAGCCTGGTTACTGTTGTTACTGCTGATGGGGTTGAGTGAGCTCTAATTTGATCACTGAGTGACCATCTCACCAAGGGACAATGGGAAATGCTCCGGATCCTTTAAGATAAAGATTGCACATTTAAATAAGCTTACTAAGAAATAAGTTACCCTGTGAGGGGGCGGTAGGGAACAAAACAGGAAACATTTTCAAAGCAGTTTATTCAGAGAGATGGGTTAGGGATTTAGGAAAATATTGCCAGGACCAAAGGAACCTCAGTGAGCAATCACAGTGCTTATTTACAGGACAATTGAATTGAAGATGATTATCTACTGGTACTTAAAGTATTTGAAAAATCAGGAATCATATCTTAAGTGTTTTTTTTTCCATTAAGAACCAATATATATATTCAGTCAGTATTGGGATTATTTTTTGTTAATATAGTAAGAGGTAGCAAGTCTTTAAATTGTATTAAATGATACAATGTAGTATGCAATGAAATGAGTAATATTTTTACATGTACAGAACATGTATATAATTCTTGCATAAAAATTAAAGTGTACATTTAACTTATTCGTTTCCCTTTATTTCCTTGTTTCTTTGGTCTCTCACAATCTTTTATAAGATTTTAAACTTTGATCAAATTCTAATCAAGACTTCTAAGAATAGGACCTTTTGAAATGAAACAGAGACAGAGCACTGAATAAAATATGTCCCAAAAAAACTGGTGGTCTCTGCAATTCCCTTCTTCAGAGATTTGCTTTCATCTGAACTTTTGAATCTCTCTCTATAGGGCTACTCCTGATTAGTACCTCTAATGTGTATTAATAATAAGATGACCATCCTCATATATGCATACAAATTATATACACAAATACATTGATTCTTTTGTAAGGCCAATAATAATACCCATTTTGTGTTTTTTTAATCTAGATTTTATTTTATTAGGTTCTTTAAAATGACACCAGATTCTGCTTAAATAAAATATATTTATTGAGTGTCTAATGCAAAGGAAATGGGGGGGCGTAATTAGGTAAAAAGGGAAATAAAATAAAATAAAATATAACATCAAGTAGTTTTAAATCCAATTAAGGAATAGAATAAGGTATTGAAAGTGATATGAGAATTATCACAATGCAATGGTATATAAATAATCACAGAATGAAATTCTATAAATTGTTTCTGTTCTATTGTTTCAGTCATATTCAAATCTTTATGACCTCATTTGAGTTTTCTTGGCAAAGCTATTAGAGCAGTTTACCATTTCCTTTTCCAGTTCATTTTACAGTGGTACTAAGGTAAACAGTGTTAAATAATTTTCCCATGATCAAATAGCTAATAACTATCTTAGGCCAGATTTGAATTCACTGATTCACTGATGAGAAAATTATTCTGGCCATCCTAGAAAGCAATCTGCAACTATACCCCACAAATCACTAAAATTTGCATATCCTTTTATTCATTGGTATTACTACTAAGCTAAAACCTCAAAGAGGTTAAAGAAAGAGGAAAAATATATCAAAGTACAAAAAAGCATTTGCTGCAACTCAGTTCTTTGTTGCCAAGGATTAGAAACAGAGGAGATACCCATCAGATTGGGAGTAGCTAGCCAAATTATGACAGAAATATAATGGCATATTGCAGAGAAATAAAATAAGAAATAACAGAGAAAACTGGAAAGATATGTATGAATTGACACAAAGTGAAGTGAGCAGAAACATTTTAAGAAAAACATCTTTGAAGTCAATGCAAAGATCAACTTTAGAGAACTGATAATGAAACATGTTACATATCTTCTGATAGAAAGGTTATCGATATAAGATTTCAGGTATAGGATGAAACATTTATTTTTGTATACAGCAAATGTGTGGATCTATTTTGAATCTCTTATTATTTATTTAAATTATGTTTTGTTTTGTTTTTTAATTGGAGGAGAGAGAGATTTGGAAGAGATATGAGAGCTAAATATAGTGTCAAAAAGAAATGGGAGAAGGGAAGAGGGTCATTGAAGCATTTTTAATGCAGAGAAAAGGACATTTAGAGAGAAAGATTAGCACAACTTTGAAATTCTGGGTTGAATTTATTTATATCGATATCTATATCTATCTATCTCTATCTCTATTTCTATCTCTATCTCTGTCTCTATCTCTGTCTCTATCTCTATCTATATCTATATATCTCCATCTCCATCTCTATATCTATATCATCTACATTGGGGTGTTTTTTGCAAGGCAATGGGGTTAAGTGGCTTGCCCAAGGCCACACAGCTAGATAATTATTAAGTGTCTGAGGTCAGATTTGAAATCAGGTACTCCTGACTCCAGAGTCAGTGCTTTATCCACTGTGCCACCTAGCCACCTCCATTACATACTTTTTCTTTTTTTTTTGCAAGGCAAATGGGGTTAAGTGGCTTGCCCAAGGCCACATGGCTAGGTAATTATTAAGTGTCTGAGACCGGATTTGAACCCAGGTACTCCTGACTCCAAGGCCGGTGCTTTATCCACTGCACCACCTAGCCACCCCCATTACATACTTTTTCAAAGCAATCTATAATTAAAAGCATACATGCTGGCTTGAAGGGAAAAAAAAAAACTAAAGTCATGGCAACTAGAATCAAGATAGCTTCCTGGCAAAAAGAAGGGAAAGAAATGGAAGCAGTATCTGATTAGGCTATCCACTTGAAGGTCAAATACTAAAGCTGAAGTTTAAATACTTTGGCCACATAATGAGAAGATGGGAGTCATTGGAAAAGACCCTGATGTTGACAAAGATTAAAGAAGGGGATTACAGAGGATGAGATGGGTAGAAAGTATAATGGAAGTAATGAACATAAGCGTGGACAGATTTCAGAAAATAGCAGAGGATAGAAGGGCTGGGTATGCTATGGTCCCTGGGGTCATGAAGAGTTTCAACAATAATTAAATGAGATTTAAAGGCAATTCTATAGGAATTGTAATGAAAAATACCATCCAAATCCATTGAAAGAACTAGGGAGTTTAAATGTAGATCAAAACTTACAGTCTTCAATTTTTAAGTTATTTTAATTTTTCCCCACTTTGATTTGATTCTTCTTTCAGAACATAATTAAAATAGATTTATATTTAATATATCGATACATGTATAACCTATATTATACTGCTTCTGTCAGGAAAGGAGGGAAAAGAAAAGAAATAACTCAAAACCATGTAAAAATGACTGTTGGAAACTATCATTGGGAAAAATAAAATATTTTTAAAAATAATAAAAAAAGATTTGTGGCTTCCAGTACAATCCTTATTTTCCATTCTACTATCCGTATGAAAATATTCCCTTCCTTGGTGTTCATTGAATTCCAAATTTCAAAAAGAATTAATTTTTTTTAATTGAAGAAATTTTTGGTATAAATGATTAAATATTTCACATTTTAGATAGGGAAATTTTTCTGATCAGGGAAATCCTCCATGGCTTCACTAAGGTCATGGAACTAACAGTCTGGAAGGTACTTCCTTGTTTATTTAGTATCACCCCTATATTTTATGCACAAGAAAACTAAGCTCAAAATTTTGTGTCTTGCCATTGATGTTAAACAGCAGAACCATGATTAAAACTCAACTTCTCTGACTCCAAATTTAAATTATTTTTTTCATTATATTATATTGCCTCTCTAACCCTCCCAAGATGTCAACAAAAAAAGGCAACTCCTTCTCCCTTCTCTCACCTGAATCTCTGGTGAGAAGGAATTGGAATAGTCATTGTTTCTCATCGATGCTTCCCCTATTTTAACTCAAAAATTTCTCCCCTTTTGAATTTGTCATCTTCTCCTTCCTCCTATCCCTCCCTATACACAAATCACCCTCTCTAAAATCCCATGGTCATAATTTTCCGTTTTTCAGAGCAGTGATTCTACCTTCATTACCCTTTAGCTCCTCCTCCTCTATCCTGTACATATGTGTGTATATGTATCACATATATATATTATATGTTATAATACCCAGTCTCAAAACATCAATCTCCATTTATCTCCATGGCATTTCACTTGAAAAACAAAGCTTCACTTAAACTTTGTCATCATTTAGAGCTATTCTACCTGTAATTTTCTGAACTTTTGAAAAATTTCTAACTGCAATTTCCTTTCTATCTGACTGTTCCATTCTTTCTTTCTTATTGAACCTATTCTTCTTCCTAATTTTACTTTGTCTTCTTGATCTTCTCTTAGTCCTTCAATCTGATTCTCATTTCCACTGTCCTCTTAATTAGGCTAAATTTAGTATCAACTGAAGGATTAACAATAATGTCTATTTACTGAAAGGCAGTGCAGTGGGAATGTACTTGTATTGCTTTGTGTCTGTTCATGTTATCATTTGTAAATATCCTAAAGTCACAAAATCTTTAGGAGTTACCATTAGGGGGAAAAGTTAAACCTGGATTAACGACTCATCATTTTGTTGCTGTGAAGCTACTGAGTTATACATCTAGAAATTAGGAAAAGTATCCATTACAATATGTACCCTAAAATGTATATTACCTTTATTTGACCAATGAATTAAAAGCAATGGAAGAACCACAAATGTATACATGGTCAGAACCAGAGAAAATCATGGTGAGAGAGATGATGTTATGCCTAAGTCTAGAGTCCATCTATTATCTCAAAAGAAAAAAAAGATTCAAACATAATAAAGAGTTAACAATAAATATATATTTTTGAAATGAACACATTAGGGGGCAACTAGGTGGTGCAGTGGTTGGAGCACTGGCTCTGTAGTCAGTAGGACCTGACTTCAAATTCAGACTGAGACAATAATTGGCTAGCATGTGACCTTGCCTTAAATAATTTTTAAAAAAATGAACACATTAGAGGAACACATTAGAGGAACACAAAGAGGAACATATGGAAAAATCAGCTGAGGGACTGATTTTTTAAAAAATGAATAAAAATTCAGGAGAAGGATCAAACACAATGAACATATGTTCATTTAAAGAATGAAAACTTTTGATAAAAGAAAATGATAGTCACCATCATAAGTCTTAAAAAATTACAAATTCATAACACCAGGGACTTTTGAATTGTTCAAAATACAAAAAAATTTAATGAAGAAAAGGGAAGGGAAATTATGACATGACATTCTTTAAAATATAGATTAAGAAAAAAGATAATAGATGAGGGGAAGAAGAATATTAGAGCAAATTTTTAAATATAGCAAAAAGAGAATATATGAAATTGCTGCAAAATTTACTGTGAAGATAGAATGTGCAAAAGACAGTCCAAGATTGAAAGTTTTTTTCAAAAAAATCTAAATAAAGAATCTCAAAATTCAAGAATTTTACCTTATTCTCCTCCCCATCAAATAAAATGCCCCTAATTTTGGGAAATGGTGGGCAGGGGTAGTGGTAACAGAATCAAAAAAAAATCTATAGAATATTGACAGATTGGTACACGGCTTCCTAGACCTTTTTTCAAAATGGACCAAGTCATATTCCATTTCACTCAGGACACAATACTCTTTCCTTAATTTCATTCTCCTTACAAACTACCTTGCTCCACGGAAAAATATGTGCTATATATTTCCATACTAGTTAAAGAAGAACCCAGAACATGCTTGATTTCATTCACCATTTGACTTTTTGGAGGTCTCCTTTTCTTGTCCAGGTAACTCCTTCATACTCAAACAGTTCTCCCATCCCTGCTTTTTAGCTCCTCTTTATGAAATAGAGTAAGGACTGTTTTGATTACTTGAATTTATATTCATGGTAGTTATCATAGCATATTACATTTAATGAACAATTTATCTGTCTTTAATCTTTATATACATAAAGACATGAATTCTGTGGATTTGTTTTATATCCTAACTTCTATATCCTAATATATTATTCCAATAACTTTAGTTGAATCTCAAATTTCTTTAAGCAAACCATCATATCATCTGAAAAACATTATTGTGTCTCCTACACTTTGTGTCATTTTTCTATAACTAGAATTTCTCGAATAATCTCATAGAGGAGTTATGAGAATGTATGTCCTTACATTACCTCTAATTTTCTCAGAGAGGCCTCTAACACTTCTCCACTACAAAATAATTCTGGTTCTTATTTCCAGAGAAATAATACTTACCATATTAAAAAAAGACCCATTTTCTGTATGTTTAAAATATTTTAACAACAATTGGTATTGTATTTTGTCAAAATATTTTAATGAATCTCTTAATACAATTGTATTTTTCTTATTAATGTAGTTTATTATGATTATACTTCTAATATTGAACCAGCATCAAATGAATACTTATAATAACATACCCAAGGAGTGGGCATCTTGAATCTGCTTATAGACTTCTAAGGAAGAAGTCCACCTCTTGAAACAGACCAATTTGTTTTGTTTCCTAAATTTACTTATTTGCTGTTTCAACCCATTACCCCTAGTTGTGCTCTCTGGGGCAAAACTGACCAAATCCAATGTCTCCTCCAAATAACTGATTGCCTCTCAAACATTTGAAAAGTTAACCTTCTGAGTCTTCTCAACTCCAGGTTAAACATGCCTAGTCACTTCAATTGATTCTCTAGTGACTTCAAAGATTCTTATTATTCTAATTTCTCTTTTCTTAATACCTCCCAACTCAAATGTCTGTCTTAAACAAGGATGATCAAAACTTCCAAACTTCTAATTGAAATCTCACTATTGCCACTAATCTTTCCTTATTGTTGGAAGACATCAGTTCAACATTTTATTTTTTTGTTTGTTTTTTTTTGTTGTCACATAATTTTGTTGGTTTATATTGCATTTGTATCACTTCTCTCAACTGTCAAAATGATCATCCTAAATTATAGTGTGATGGAATAGCTCTTCTCACTCTCTCTTCAGTAAACTCCAGTGGTTCCCTAACACCTCCAGGAACTCTTTTTTTTCATTCAAAGTCCTTCAAAACCTCTTCCCACAAAACCTCTTCTAGTCTTTTATCATCCACCACTGATGTATTCCATGATTCAGTGACACTGGCTTCTTTGCAGATTTTATATTCTGACTTCTTGCACCAGTATCCCTGTAATGCTATTCCTGTTTATGTCTATCTCCTGTTTCCTTTACGTTACACTTAAAATTCTGCCATCTACAAGAAGCCTTTCATGATTCCCTTTAATTTTTGTGCCTTCCCTCTATTACCTCTAATTGATCTTTTATAAAGCTAATTTATACAAACTTATTTGCATGTTTTTTCTCCTCCATTATTTTATGAGATCATTGAAAGAAGGGGCAGTCTTTTAATTTCTTTGTATATCCATTGCTTAACATAGCATCTGATACACAGTAGGCGCTTAATAAATATAGCAATTAATTCACTGACTGGTATTGGCAAATAGATACTGTAGGAGCTCAAGTGCCAGACATAGAATCAGGAAGATTTTAGTTTGAATTCTCCCTCAAGCACTACTTTGTGACCCTGAGCAGATCACTTAATTTCACTTAGCCTCAGTATCCTCATCCATAAAAATTCAAGTCATCAAGCATTTATTATGTACCTACTAATGATATATATATATATATATATATATTGTGGAAGCCTTTGGAATACAAAGAAAAGTCATTTTTTTAAAGTTTTTATTCTCAAAGAACTCACAATCCAATGAGAGAAACAACCCCCAAGCAACTATCTACAAACAAGAAAGATGATAAAGTTAGCAATAGAAAAGAGATAGAGATACACATAAAGATAATATAAATATATAGGAAGATAAACTGGAGATAATCTCAGAGGAAAAGCACTTAGAAGGAGAACAAGGAAAGGGTCCTTACAGAATGTGAGAGTTTTAATGGAACACGTAAGAAAAATTAATAAGGCAATAACAGTAATAAGGTAAGTGTCATAAGCCATAATAAGAGCACCTTCTCAAAAAAGTTGTGAGAACTCTATAAGAATATGTGTGAAGAACTTTTTAAACAAAGTTCTATAAATCATTATTATCATTCTTATATACCCATGTCTCCCCCATCTTATACTTACCCAAGTGCAAGATTAGACACTTTGTCTTATTGACTTCCATCTTATTACATGCAACCAAAAGACCTAACCTATCAACATTCTGTTCATTTGGACAAGAGTTAGCTCTCTTTATGTCTGTCTGTCTATCTATCTATCTATCTATCTATCTATCTATCTTTCTATCTATCTATCTATCTCTGTCTCTCTCAGCTTGATATTATCTGTATATCTGATGAACACAACATTTATGGTTTTATCTATATCATTGATAAAAAAAAAATATTAAACAGAATTGAACTGAGCACAGATCCCTAGGGCACTCCATAATATATTGTGAGTACCTTATGTCTACCACAATGTTTGATACAAACTAGGTGCCTAATAAGTGCTTATTGACTTTTGACTGACAGAATCTTGTTATGCTGATATTGATCCATTTACAATGATGCTCAGGTTCCCTCCAACCATCAGTTCTGAATCTATAGCATTGTATTAACATTTACCATATCTCTCTATCTTTTACACATGAAGAGGAGAAGATACTTTGTCCAAAAAATTTCTAGAATCTGGTTCAACTACGTTACCCATAGTTCTCACTTCTGCAAGTTCAATAGTCCTATTTTTAAATTTTGAGGTTAAGTGACTTGCCCAAGGTCACACCGCCATGTAATTATTAGGTGTCAGAGGCAGGATTTGAACTCAGATCCTCCTGCCTCCAGGGCCAGTGCTCTATCCACTGTACCATCTAGCTGCCCCCAAAGCCCTATTTTTTAAAAAAAGGAAATTATATTGATCTGATATGACCAGCCATTCTGATTTTTTATAATCATTATTTCCTTTTCTTGGAATTGAACAATATTTCTTTAATTGTCTATCTTATACTATTTTCCCCCTAAAAGAGCTAATGTGCAAGGTGAAGAGTTTGCCTTGGCAAGGTAAAGGGTCACCTCTTCATATGAAATGGGTGTAAAAGAGCGAGTGAAGTAAGATGAAGAGGAAGGGAGAACAGGGAGCTCTCTGCAAATGGTCAAATTTTTGTAATGAAACAAGAGGTAAAGTTCTTAGCTGAGAGAGCATGAGAAAGGAGAACTTTATGATGTTTGAAGAGGAATAAAAAAGATCTTTAAAAACCCATGGTAATGAAGGAATGATGTTTCTCCTTCATTTTTCTTTTGTGTGTGTGTGTGGGGGGGGAGGTTTGCAAGGCAAATGGGATTAAGTGGCTTGCCCAAGGCCACACAGCTAGGTAATTATTAAGTGTCTGAGGCCGGATTTGAACTCAGGTACTCCTGCCTCCAGGGCCAGTGTTCTATCCACTGCACCACCTAGTGGCCCCTTCTTCATTTTTGAAGAAGACCACAACATCAAGGAAGGTGATGCCATGACAAGAACATGAATTGGATTTGAGTGAGGGTGTACTGAATTAAGTCACCAGTCTCACTTTCTTCTCTGGAGTCATCTGGATCCAGTGAACAGTTAAGAGTTAGGACAACTGGAGGTGGTCCTGGATGCCAGGCAACCAGGGTTAAGTGACTTGCCCAGCAAGTAAGTGTCATGCCACTTAAGGGAATTAGTGAATTGCTGAGGAAGGATAAAAAGGAATGCCTTGCCATTTGAGATGATGTACAATAAGTATGTAGTTGGCATAGTTACATGATTATCTGCAGCTTCATTCATCAGCATAAGAGAAGAAATAAAGGCAGTGGATACTGGGAATCATTCAAGGCTGGGATATGGCAGAGCAAAATTTTCAATGACATAAATGGGCAAAAGACTCAGGAGAAGAGAACATTATGAAATTCAGGGAGCAAACAAGGGAGAAGGGGAAAAAATTTATTCCCTCTTTCATAGTCAAATCTCAGTAGCAAAGAACCTAGGCAGAAAAGGAGAGAGTGGGAGCAAGAAATCACTAAGAACAGACACGGGAGCATGTTTCGGGAATCGTGGAAATAAAAGTGATCAAGCAAAATCATATGCCCATAGATTTTATAGCTGCAAAGCACCTCAGAAATGATCTAGTCCATCCCCATCGTTTTATGGATCAAAAAGATGAGTTCTAGAGAGGTTAATTGAATTGCTCAAGGTTACCCAGATGATAAATTGAAGAGCCAAGAATCAAATCAAGTCAGCTTACTCTTCATTCAGTGATGGAGAAGACATTATTTATGAATACTAGCATATTTTGAATTATTAGCACAAACCAAGGAAAGCAAGAACACAGTTTTCATTTGGTCAAGATTCAGTGGTTATTCTTACCAGCAATACCCCAGTTAATCCATACATTAAGAGATATAAATAATCATATATTTGTGAAAATGATTTGGATCTCTCCCATCAGTTGCTGGTCTCTATGAATCTGCAACAGAAATTTATGTCTTAGAGCAGATGTTCACAAATGGGAACATCTTGGGAACAGCTGGCCACACCTCTCACCTGCAGCTATACTTAAGAAAAGTTATGCCATCCATATAGAAGCAGCTGTGTGACAGACTGCATCTATAAAATCCTGCAGAAAAGCATTTTCATGCTGATTTTTGTACCTGACCACCCTCTAACCATGCTAGAGTACTATTTGCAAAACTGTGTATGCCTCTGAGTAAGATAATACTAGTAAATTCATATTTGACTTCATTCTGCCAAGTAACTCCACTCTTACAGCATTTAGTGATCAGTCATCTTGAGTAACAGTTTTGTATTTGCTTCCAGGCCAGTGTCTCAGGCACTGATCCAAGAAAATACAAGTATTTTTTTATCCCTTAGAAAGTAGAATTCCCAATGGAATTCTGTGTAGCAGCTCTGTGTAGGCTAGTCAAGTAATCAGGGCTACTCAACCATTGAAGAAGGCTTACCTCAAGCTTGAGTAGCATGAAGTTAATGAGGGCATCCCTGACTAATTGAACGTCTGGTCAGATTGATGAAACTTGAGGGGTCATTTGAATATTACATAGACAGGATTGACAGAAACAATGGACTTGTCCCTGAATGTCACTTTATTTCAACTTATTCATTTGTGACCAAATGAGAGAAATTAATAGTTTTTAAATGATGATACTAAGGTCATTGAAGAGGTTCAAAGAGAGAAAACATATGACCCATATGGGTTTTATGCCACTTGAAAGATTACAGTCCTCCGAGCCAAAGCTCCAAGAAAACAGAAGTGGGTTGAATAATTTTTTTTCAAAGATCCCAGCTTAGCCAACAAAGTGCAGAGAGCAGATTCAATCAAGTTCAATCAAACGATGTTTTCAGAGATTCAAACACCTAGTGGACAAAGTACCTAGTCAACATGTCTCTTGTAGTGAACAGCACTGTGAGAACATCACAAGAGGATATCAGAAACCCTAGAGAGGTGGATACATAAAGTATCCATTAAAATGTGTTCTTTAGTCTTAAGTACCTCAAATTTTATTTCAATCCTTGTTCATCTTTGGTATGCCAAAAATGTAGCAACTAGGAAATGTTCCATTATAAATCTCAGTGATTTTAGAAAATACCTTTGCTAATTAATTTTGTCTTCTAGAAGACTAAAGAAAAATGGATACATTCTTCTGGGATTGCAGGATCTTGTGAGTATGCTTTAGAAGTACAGACCCACAGAGTAGCATGAACTCTGGATAGTCAACCTCCTTATGACTCTGTTCAATACATTGAAGATAAGCCAATGGAGCATAATATTCAAATAGAAGACTTTTTATTCATAGTTTTCTTTAATACCCAGACTGTGCTTACCAGTACAGGAACCATTTGGGGAAGATACACTATCCTCCCAAAAATAATACCTAAAATTGATATGAATGTGGTGTTTGAGCTTTTTAATCTCTTTACAGCCATTATGATCCTTGATCAGAGCACACTATTTTTACCTTCCACTATCAATTCAAGAGAAATTTTTTTAAAAGAATTTGTTCAGTACGAAGGAATTTTCTATTTTACATCTTGCCTGAAATTGATCTTAAAAAATAAATTAATCTTACATGGAACCAACCCTAGAGGATATCAGAGCTACAAGGACTAGAAAGGTATAATCACAAGTGAAGGAAGCCAAGGTCAAGTACAAAGCATGCTTCCATGGGACTGAGGGACTGAAGGGAAAGTTGGAATTTAGGAAGTGCTGAGGGCCCCAGCCTGCTTTGAGTTACTCCCAGGACCTGCTAACTTGAGAATTGTTGGGCAGGGCTCAAAGCAGAACAGGCTGACATCGCTCTCCTTGATTGACTCCTCTTCCATGCATGAGGGCTTCAAGAGCTGCTCAGGCAGTCTCAAGGGGACAAAAAGATGAGCTGGAGAAGGCTGGGGTGGGGGGGGGGGGAATATAACAGCAACACACAACAATAAAGAACTGCTTGTTTGCACTCTCCTTGCCTTCTGACTTCTCTTGGACTCTTCAATCCAAGACTGTTGCTGGTCAACAGGCCCTGGGATGCCCAGAAGGTGTGTATATCACAGGTGCGCTCCTGGAATCCTTGGGTGGGTAGGGAAAGCCCCCTATACACAAGTATTTGGGAATACTAGGGAATGGGGGAGGGGAAGGTGGAAGAATTTCACTTTCATACAATAACCCAGAACTATGTTTGGATTTTATTATAACCTTTGCCTAAAAATCCTATTAAAAACAATCAGAAAAGCTATCTTACACATACTATAGCAAAAGGTCCTTTCTTATTAAATCACAAATGCTTTGGGGACAATAATCATGTTTTATATGTTTTCATGCCATCTTCTATAATAGCCATTGATAAACATTCCTTACATGAATGAATATACAATAGCTCTCTATGATTTGGATAGGGACTGAATCTGTGATTTCATTGATATATGGAACTCTCAGATAAAGAATCTCTCTTTACAAATGCATATCATAACTATATGAGAACTTAAGAGTCTTAGAAGATTACTTGGAATATTGAGAAGCTAAATAAATTACACAAGAACACATAGCCTGTGTCATAAGATGGATTTGAACTCAGGTTTTACTGAATCCAAGATCAATTTTCTATCAGCTATATGATATGCCTTTTTTGTAAATCTCCATGATGAATATTTTAGGAATATTTATGAATTCTCTTTGATGAGTATTAATATACCACCTCAAAAACAGCCAGGAGTAATCTAAAGATAAAATTCTCTAAATAAACCAAATGCAAAAATAAGAATAAAATGTGATAAACAAATCTTTCTTTAATGTTTCTACTGCCAGTTTTATCAAGCTTATATATATATTTAGAACAGTCACTGTAGATACCCCAGTCTACCAAAATTGAAATTATCAAATCATGTAACTATATCTATGTATCATAAATAATAAATATGCAGTTCTTCCTTAAAACTTGTAATAAGTAGAGGCACATATATGTGGGAAAAACAGTGATTATACATTATATTTTAAAATATACATAAAACATTTTGATTAATTTCTGATAATTTGAAATGTAGTGATAACTATATCTTAACATAAAAATACTTGCATATATATTATATATCATAGGAGGGAGTGATTAGTGAAATATCTTTTTTTCTGGGTCAAATCAAATCTCTATAGGTAGCTGTAATCAAATATTTCCATGCTCTTTTTTGTTCCAATTATAGTCTAAACCTGAAAGGTACATATCCTTTTTAATAGATAATGATATAGAAGTTTCTAAGTACATTCCACAGCTTGTAAAAGTTTTATCTCCCTGCACCTAACTTTCTTTCTCATCTCTACCATTATTGATTGGTTTTACAGAATCACCAGTGAAAAAAACATGATAGACTTTCCTCCAAAGATTTTGGTTGAAATAGTTTCTAAATTCTGTATGAATTTATAAAAAGACACTCTATTTTTATCAACTTCACTTACAAGGCTTGCTCATGTATTTTTTGTTTCCCTTAGAAGGACAGAAAGAAAACAAAAAAGAGAAAGAAGGAGGGTGGGAAAGAAAATATGAGAGATCAAAAGTATATACTGTACAAAATTATCTGTCTCTGTACAGGTTTCAATGGAGTCGATATTTAAGGACATTATATAGACACACACACACATATACACACACACACATACACACACACGTATATATGAACACACACATAAACATATATATGTATATGTATTTGGAATGCCTTTGGAATAAATGACTTCAGGGAAATATATTATTCATTAACAAAATTGATTTTAAAGTTGTTTTTTGACAAAAAGACAAAACTAACACTTTCACAGTGGGATATAGTCATTCTGTTACAAATTTCTTCAAAACAAAATAGAAATGTTTATATAATATATCTAAAATTATATAGGTGAAAATGACATGAACAATTACACCTATAAGAACAGATGATTAAAAAAAAATCTTTGCATAGTAATTCCTTGTAACATAGTATACATTGCCAATGATTTGGCATTTATTTTGAACGTTGTAGTGTTTCCTAAAGATAATTACTAATCTATTAAAAAAAGAGAGAAAATATGATGAATGTCAAATTACATTCACAACACCTCTTTTGCAAAAAAAAAAGCTGAATAAAGGTTGTTTGAGTTTAATACATTTTTTGAAGACAATTCATCTGTTTCTCCTACACATTTTAGTTCCTACATTAGACAGGAAAAGATCTCAAGTAGTCATGTGGTTACAGCATTTTCACTAATGAAAGAAAAAGAAGAAAAAAAGCATTCAAACGATATGTATTCAAGATGTCTCTTAGAAAAAATGCTTTTCCTCCTGCTAGAAGCAGGGTACAGGATAATGGAGCTATGGTTCTTCAAATCTTGAATAAACTGAGATTGTGGTATGGCAGTTCCCCAAGGATGGCTTCCTCTCTTTTTTGAAAAAGAACAGTTATATCTCTGGCATGATCCATGATATTCCCTCTTTTAGTGATCTAAGATGTTGATTGGTAGAGCATATGACACTATATGTTACATTTGTTTCCATATCTATGCTTTGAGATTTTTGAATGAAGTCACTGGTTGAAGGAAATAAGAGTATGAGTTTGGAGTGTTTACCAATTTATTCTCTGTTGACTGACAATATGAAAGATGTTATATATGATCCCTAGTACTATGGAAGTATTTTGACTCAGGGAGATGCTGATCTATAGAATTATAATTGGGAAAGAGAAGAATTTCACAAGTTTTAGTAAGGTAACAATTAAAGCCATAGAGGCATAAAGGATAGCAACCAATTAATACAGGCATGAATCTTCCCCTGGCCAGACAAGTCCTGAGTTGTTCTTTCAAGCAAGAATCAGAGGCACTCTGATGGAACTACTTGCAGAATTTTTTTCCATCTATAAATATTAATTTATATTCTGATGAGGGAGGGCAAATATGTTCCTAATGTACCATGATAGCCAATTATTATGACAACAATATGTAGAAAGGTGGGTTTGCATGCATATATATATGTGTGTGTATGTATAAATATTTTAATGTAAATAACATCAATTCTTTACATTCCCCAAAGGAATGATGGCACTTGGAGTTACAAAATTCTAAGTAAAGATATCCTCATATTCTTCATATAAAGGGTCAGAGAAAGCATGTCTGATTCATTGGATTTCAGCAGTCAAGAGTTTAAAGAATCATACAACACATACTAGACCTGAAGGTATGATTTTTGTTTGTTTGTTTTTTGGGTTTCTGTGTTATTGATTTTTTTTTTGCAATTCACTTTTGCTCATTATGCAGAGAACCACACACAATGAGAGCTAACCTGTCTTAACTCCTCATAGAAAGAAAAAAAGGAAAGGAAATACTCAAAAGGAAAATTTTAAGCAATTCATTGTCATAAAGAGGATTCATTATAAATGACTACTTCAAGGGTCTATGATTTTATCAATGTATTATATTCTATGTAATTTTTATCTTGATAGAGTGTGGTGTCAACAATGACAGGCCTGATCATATGACCATTTGGTGAGACTGGAAGTTAAAGCATTAAGGCATTCAGACAAGACTGCAAGTTCTTCACTTAATTGGAAAAAGTTTCATGAATTACTGTGAACAAAATAATAAATAATTTTTGTTATGAGCCTTACCTCCTTAATTTAATTGGAAGTCTGATAGCATTCATAACTCTATTCTCAGACCCCCTCTTTGAAACCTTTCTAGCTCTGTAGGACATGAAAGAGCTTATGAACCAGTAACATTACCTTTAAAAACCTAGGGTCACTTACATACCTTGAAGGCAGCCAAAGAAAAGTCAGACTTCAGAAAAGAATAAATAAATAAATATGAATTAGCATTTATTCTGAACATAGGTTAGATCTCTTAAACCATTAGATTAGTATAGGAGGAAAAAAACTAAAAAATAAAATGCATACATAAAGTGTTATAATTCATTTTAAGAGATGTTTATTGAGTAGCTACTATATCCAAAGGCCTATGCTAGGCATTGTGAGAGATACAAAGATAAATAAGACACACTTATATGTGTCAGTTTGGACAATGAGGTGATGCTGGGAAAATGAATCCAAATCTGCTTCTAAGAATTGCAACTTTTAAAAGATTATTTCCCTGCCTTCCCTGACAACTAGGATCAATTTTATTTGCTTAGAAGGGTACATAGTAAAGAGAATGGGTAATATAAAACCTACCTCAATTATCTGCATCTTAACTAAATAATTGAATGACTTAATGTGATGGACATGAGCTAAATTAAACTAATAATATTAAAGAACTTTAAGAACTAGTTTAATTACCTACTATAAGTTGGTTTGGTGATAGCTGTTACTGCCTCATTTCACAAGTGGAGAGATGGAAGAAGATAAGGAAATGGGTCCATTTTAGATTCTCAGTTTGGAAATTAGACCTTCCTGCTTTGCAATATTCAATGAGTTGCAAATTAAAAAAATGAAAACAAATACAGGATGTGTTAATTATGGCTTTGTGGTGACAAGAGGGCTTTTACAAGTACAGAATCATCTATGGCAGTAGCTGACCTAGGAAATGTCACTCCTTTCTCCATATTCTGGTTTGCTTTGAGTTTTTGTTGAGGATATTTCCCATCTCTAAAGTGAATATAATTGTACCTTTTCTGCAACATTACTCAATGATGTTATAAGGATGAAATGAGATAATGTGTGCTTTAGAGTAGTGTATGACAAAGCTGAATGGCATACTGAAAACCAGAGAAGATATCTTGTTTACAAAGGTTCATTTTGTCAAAGCTATTTTTTTTTCAGTAGCAATGTATAGCTGTGAGATTTTGGATTATAAAGAAAGTTGAGTGCCACAAAAGCAACATTTTCAAATTGCAGTACTAGAGAAGACTTGGGAGCGTGCCTTGGATAGCAAGGTAGTCAAATCAGTCAATAAACTTAAAGACAATAATTCTTCCAAGCTATTTCCTGGAAGGTCAAATACTGAAGCTGAAACTTAAAAATTTTGACCACATAATGAGAAGATGGAACTCTTTGAAAAAAACTGATGTTGGTAGAATTAAAGGGAAAAAGAGAAGGCTATGGATGAGATGGATAAAGAGTATCATGGAAGCAACTAATATATTCTTGGTCTTTGTATCTCTAAGAAAGTGGAGGATAGAAGGCCTTTTATACCATAGGATCACAAGAAATTGAACTCACAGAACAAGTGAAAAATAGCAAATTCAATCTGAGAGAAATGTTCCCATTCATTTTATGGAAATAATTTTAGCTGCTTACATCTAGGCTCCAAAGTTTGTCAAGCTGCTATATTCCAGAATCACAGAACCTCACACATTGGAGTCAATTTCAAAGTCCAGTTGATTCAGCCCATAGTTATGCAGTAATATGGTTTACATTTCTACACAGTAGTTATCCTGTCTTCCCTTGATTATCATTATTACAGGAGAACATGCTGTCTCCCAAGACACAAATCACCCCTGATTGGTAGGAATCATGATATTATCCCTGTTAGCCAATTGTTCTAAGGCCTAATTTATTTATTTTTGAGGTTATCAATGCTATTTATAGCCATATTTTTTGATTTTTTATTTTTCAAATTACGTTATGAAAATTTTTTAACATTCATTCATTTTTATATTTATGTTACACATTTTTCTACCACCCTCCCTTCTCAGCTCCCTCCCATCAATGGCAAATAGTCTGGTAAAAGTTGTTTGCGTGTATTTGTGTTTTATTTGTTTACATATCAGTCATTCTGTGTAAAAGGAATTAGAACTGGGACAGCTAGGTGGCGCAGTGGATAGAGCACAGGCCCTGGAGTCAGGAGTACCTGGGTTCAAATTCGGCCTCAAACACTTAACTATTACCTAGCTCTGTGGCCTTGGGCAAGTCACTTACCCCGTTGCCTTGCAAAAACTAAATAAAATAAAATAAAATAAAAATAATAAGAAATTAGAACTAAGGGAAAAGAAAGAAAACCATGGAATTGGAAGGTAAAACATGAGAAGTTTTTAAAAAAATGAACAGAGTATCTATTCCGATTCTGTGTATTTGTATTTTTTCTCCCTCTGGATGTAAATTGTATTCTCTCTAATAGACCTCAGAGGGTTGTCCTAGATCTCTGAACTGCTAGAAGGAGCTGCATCCATCATGGATGATTAACTCACGTTGCTGTTGTTATGTGTACAATGCTTTCATGGTTCTGGGATTCCTTCCATGCTTCTCTAAAGTCCAACCATTCATGTATTGTTTTAGGGATTTTTTTTTTGCAAGGCAGCAGGGTTAAGTGGCTTACCCAAGTCCACAGAGCTAGGTAATTATTGTGTCTGAGGAAGGATTTGAACTCAGTTATTCCTGACTCCAGGGCTGGTGCCACCTAGCTACCCCATTCATGGTGTCTTATAAAAAGAGAGTGATCCATAACATTCATATATCATAACTTGTTCAACCTATCCCCAATTGATGGGCATCTACTCAATTTCCAAATCTTTGCCACACAAAGAGAGCTGTCATAAATATTTTTGAACATGTAAGACTTTTTTCTTTTTTTCCATTCTTTCCATTTTGCCATTTTGGATATAGATCTAGTATTGGTATTATTTAGTCAAAGGTAATGATCAGTTTTATTGTTCTTTGGGCATAGTTCCAGATTACTCTCCAGAGTGGTTGAATTAGTTCACAACTTCAACATCAGGGCATTAAGGTCTCTATCTTCCCACCATCCTTCCAACATTGATCATTTTCACTTTTGGCATCTTAACCAATCTGAAAGGTGTAAGGTAGTACAACATAGTGTTTTTAAATTTGCATTTCTCTAATCAATAATGATTTGCAGCATCTTTCATATGATTATATATTACTAACTTCTTCATCTGAAAACTTCTTGACCATTTATAGATTGGAAATGACTAGTAACCTTATGAGTTGATTGAATTCTCTAGATATTCTAGAAATGAAACCTTCATTAGAACCCCTAACTATGAAAATTGTCTCCCAGCATTCTGCTTTCCTATCAATCTTGGCTGCATTGACTTTATTTTATATAGTCAAAATCATCCATTTTGTTATTCAAAATGTACTCTATTTATTATTTGGCCATAAATCTCACCCCCCTTTCCATAGATCTCTATCAGTTAGATTATTTCTTGATCAATTAATTGGTCTATGATATAGCCCTGTATGCCAAAATCCTATACCTATTTTAAACTTGTTTTTTGTATAGGGTGTGAGATGTGGATCTATGCCTAGTTTTTGCAATACTATTTCCCAGTTCCCCCAGCAGTTTTTGATGAATAATCTGTCTTATCCAAAAAGCTAATGTCTTTGTATTGTTAAAGAATAGATTACTAGGGGGGGTGGTTAGGTGGCTTAGTGGATAAAGCACTGGCCCTGGAGTCAGGAGTACCTGGGTTCAAACCCAGTCTCAGACACTTAATAATTACCTAGCTGTGTGGCCTGGGGCAAGCCACTTAACCCCATTACCTTACAAAAACCTGAAAAAAAATTGGTTTTTGGTAGTTTGATTGCTATGACAATGAATAAGTAATTTAATTTAGAAAGCATTGTCATTTTTATCATGTTAGCTTAGCCTAACCATGAGCATTTGACATTTAGCCAGTTGTTTAGATCTGCCTTTATTTGTGTGAAGTCTTTTGAAATTATGTTCATACAGTCTCTGAGTTTGTCTTCAGAGGTAGATTACCAAGTAATTTATGTTGTCTACAATTATTTTAAATGGAATGTGTCTTTCTGTCTCTTGCCCTTTGACTTTGTTGTTCATATATAGGAATGCTGATGATTTCTGTGAATTTATATAATATCCTTCAACTTTGCTGAAGCTAATTGTTTCAAATTGGTTTTTGAGTTTATTTTCCAGAGTTTTTAAAGTTGATTTTCTAGGGATCTCTAAATATACCATCATATCATCTTCAGAGAAAGAAAGTGTTGCTTCTTCATTGCCAATTTTAATTCCTTCCATTCTGCTACCTACATTATGAGAGAATCCATCCCATTCATATTTATAGTTAAAAATATTAATTCTGTATTTCTCTGCATGCTGTCTATCACTATTTGTACTTTTCTCTTTCCTTTTTTCTTATTCCTCCTCACCCTTTTGCACCCTTTCCCCTTTTACTTTTCTTTTCAATTTTTAACTTTAACTTACTTTAATTTTTACCTTTGTCTTCCCTTTTATCAGACTCCCCCCCCCCCCCTTTTTACTTTTCCCCACCTACTTCCCTGAAGAGTAGGATAAATTATTTTTGTTTGTTTTTTGCAAGGCAAACAGGATTAAGGACCTTGCCCAAGGCCACACGACTAGGCTATTATTAAGTGAACCCAGGTACTCCTGACTCCAGGGCCAGTGCTTTATCCACTACACCACCTAGCCACCCTAGGATAGATTTTTAACTCCAAATGGGAATGTATGTTATTCCCTCTCTGGGACAAATCTATTGAGAGCAGGATTTACTCAGTGTTCATACTCTCCCTTCTTTCCCTCTACTATAAAATGTTTTTGTGCCTCTTCACCTGGTGCTATTTATCCATTAATATACCTAGTCTCCTGCTAGTATAGTCCTTTCTATGTCTTTATTGTTTTAACCCTGTCTTTCACCTCCCCTTTGTCAAAATATACTCACTCCTTTTATATGTCCTAATTGAAGTACATTCTCAAAACCTGATTAACTGATTGCTTGATTGATTGATAAGCAGCATAGTGACTAAGTCCTCTCTTCTCTTTTGTCTCATTAGAAATACAATTCTCAGGAATCATACATCACATCAATTTGTAATTAATTTATATACCCCCTCTTTTCAAGTATCCTCCAAGTACCCACAATTCTCATGAGCCAAGGCATCATGAAAAGCCAAATCATTGCCTGAATCCTTTATACTTCCCCCCCACCAAAGCACACTCCCTCCAATTGAAGGGAAAGCATCAAGCAAAGCAAGATCACCTCATGTCCTCCTCACTTCCAGTGCCTCTAAATACCCAATCTCCCTCCATCCCTTTAACACTCCAACAATAGCACTAGAACCTTTGTTAATTAAAGTATGGATCAAGATAAGATCACTTCTTTATTTATTTTTGTTCCACCTTTCTAAGTTCCCTCCCACCCTTTTCCCAGTTGTACCACAACCTCCCTTAACTAAAGCAAATAGTAAACAAAGTTCATTTCATAATTTAATTATGTATAGAATTTACAAGTACCCTCCCTCTCTTCCTCCCTCCTTCCCATCCTCCTAATCAACATCTTTTCATTTCTCCTTTATACCTATATGCTCCTAAGTACAAACCCATTCAACACCATTCAACTCTTTAACTATCCCAAGAGAAATACAATTCTCAAGAGTTACAAGTATTATCTTTCCTTGTAGAGATGTATAAAGTTTAATGTTCTTAACTAGCATTTTCCCCCTTTCTGTTTACCTTTCTATGCATCTCTTAAGTCTTATATTTGAAGATTTAATTTTCTGTTTAGTTCTGCTTTTTATTTTTATTTTTTAAATTTATTTTTATTAAAGATATTATTTCAGTTTTACAATTTTCCCCCAATCTTACTTCACCCCCACAGACAGCACTCTCTCAGTCTTTACTTTGTTTCCATGTTGTACCATGATCCAAACTGGGTGTGATGAGAGAAATCATATCCTTAAAGAGAAGAGAATTCTAAGAGGTAACAAGATCAGACAATAAGATATCTGTTTTTTTTTCTAAATTAAAGGGAATAGTCTTTGCACTTTGTTTAAACTCCACAGCTCTTTATCTGGATAGAGATGGTACTCTCCTTTGCAGACATCCCAAAATTGTTCCAATTGTTGCACTGATGGAATGAGCAAGTCCTTCAAGGTTGAACATCATCCCCATGTTGCTGTTAGGGTATACAGTGTTTTTCTGGTTCTTCTTATCTCACTCAGCATCAGTTCATGCAAATCCCTCCAGGTTTCCCTGAAATCCCATCCCTCCTGGTTTCTAATAGAACAATAGTGTTCCATGACATACATATACCACAGTTTGCTAAGCCATTCCCCAATTGAAGGACATTTACTGGATTTCCAATTCTTAACCACCACAAAAAGGGCTGCTATAAATATTTTTGTACTAGTAATGTTTTTACCCTTTTTCCTCATCTCTTCAGGGTATAGACCAAATAGTGGTATTTCTGGGTCCAAGGGTATGCACATTTTTGTTGCCCTTTGGGCATAGTTCCAAATAGCTCTCCAGAAGGATTGGATGAGTTCACAGCTCCACCAACAGTGTAATAGTGTCCCAGATTTCCCACATCCCTTCCAACAATGATCATGATCCTTCCTGGTCATACTTGCCAATCTGCGAGGTATGAGGTGGTACATCAGAGAAGCTTTAATATGCATTTCTCTAATAATTAATGATTTAGAGCATTTTTTTCATATGGCTATGGACTGCTTTGATCTCCTCATCTGTAAATTGCCTTTGCATAACCTTTGACCATTTGTCAGTAGGGGAATGGCTTTTTGTTTTAAAAATATGACTCAGTTCTCTGTATATTTTAGAAATGAGTCCTTTGTCGGAATCATTAGTTGTAAAGATTGTTTTCCAATTTACTACATTTCTTTTGATCTTGGTTACATTGGTTTTTATCTGTGTAAAGCTTTTTAATTTAATGTAATCGAAATCATCTAATTGGTTTTTGGTGATGTTCTCCAACTCTTCCTTAGTCATAAACTGTTCCCCTTTCCATAGATCTGACAGGTAGATTAGTCCTTGATCTTCTAATTTGCTTATAATATTGTTTTTTATGTTTATGTCCTGTAACCATTTGGATCTTATCGGGGTAAAGGGTGTGAGGTGTTGGTCTAATCTAAGTTTCTTCCATACTAACTTTCAATTATCCCAGCAATTTTTATCAAAAGAGGGAATTTTTATCCCAATGGTCAGATTCTTTGGGTTTATCAAACAGCAGATTACTATAATCCTCTCCTGCTTTTACACCTAGTCTATTCCACTGGTCCACCACTCTATTTCTTAGCCAATACCAAACAGGTTTGATGACTGGTGCTTTATAATATAATTTTAGATTGGGTAGGGCTAAGCCACCTTTGTTTGCACTTTTTTTTTATTACGCTCCTGGCAATTCTTGACTTTTTATTTCTCCATATGAATTTACTTGCAAATTTTTCTAACTCATTAAAGGAATTTTTTGGAATTTTGATAAGTAGGAAACTAAACAGATAGTTTAGTTTTGGTAGAATTGTCATTTTTATTATATTAGCTCTACCTATCCATGAGCAGTTGATATTTGCCCAGTAATTTAAATCTAATTTAATTTGTGTGAGAAGTGTTTTATAATTTTTTGCAAAAAAGATTCTGAGTCTGTCTTGGCAAATAGACTCCCAAGTATTTTACATTGTCTGAGGTTACTTTGAATGGGATTTCTCTTTCTAGCTCTTCCTGCTGTTTCTTGCTAGACATATATAGAAAAGTTGAGGATTTATGAGGGTTTATTTTATAACCTGCAACTTTGCTAAAATTGCTAATTGTTTCCAGTAGTTTTTTAGATGATTTCTTGGGATTCTCTAGGTAGACCATCATGTCATCTGCAAAGAGTGAGAGTTTTGTCTCTTCCTTCCTAATTCTAATTCCTTCAATTTCTTTTTCTTCTCTAATTGCTGATGCTAAAATTTTAATACAATATTGAATAGTAGTGGTGATAATGGGCACCCGTGTTTAACCCCTGATCTTATTGGGAATGCCTCTAGCCTCTCCCCATTGAATATATTGCTTGTTGATGGTTTCAGATAGATACTGCTAATTATTTTAAGTAACAGTCCATTTAGTCCTACACTCTCTAGTGTTTTTAATAAGAATGGATGCTGTATTTTGTCAAAAGCTTTTTCAGCATCTATTCATATGATCATTTGATTTCTGATAGGTTTGTTGTTGATATAATTGAGTATACTAACAGTTTTCCTAATGTTGAACCAACCCTGCATTCCTGGAATAAATCCTACTTGATCATAATGTATTATCCTAGTGATGACTTGTTGTAGTCCATTTGCTAAGAATTTATTTAGGATTTTTGCATCTATATTCATCAGGGAAATAGTTCTATAATTTTTTTTCTCTGTTTTAACTCTTCCTGGTTTAGGTAACAGTACCATATTGGTTTCATAGAAAGAGTTAGGCAGAGTTCCATCTTTCCCTATTTTTCCAAAGAGTTTATATAGGATTGGAACCAATTGTTCCTTAAATGTTTGATAGAATTCACTTGTGAATCCATCAGGCCCTGGAGATTTTCTTTTTAGGGAGATCAATAATGGCTTGTTGGATTTCTTTTTCTGAGATAGGGTTGTTTAGGTATTTAATCTCTTCTTCATTTAACCTGGGCAACTTATATTTTTGTAAATATTCGTCCATTTCACTTAGATTATCAAATTTATTGGCATAGAGTTGGGCAAAATAATTTCAAATTATTACTTTAATTTCCTCCTCATTGATGGTGAGTTCACCTTTTTCATTTACAATACTAGCAATTTGGTTTTCTTCTTTCTTTTTTTTAATCAAATTGACCAGAGGTTTATCAATTTTATTGTTTTTTTCATAATACCAACTTTTGGTTTTATTTATTAATTCAATAGTTTTTTTGCTTTTGATATTATTAATTTCTCCATTAATTTTTAGAATTTCTAATTTGGTATTTGATTGGGGATTTTTGATTTGTTCTTTCTCTAATTTTTATAGTTGCATGTTTAGTTCATTGATTTCCTCTTTCTCCAATTTATTCATATAAGCATGTAGAGCTATAATATATCCCCTGAGAGTTGCGTTGAATGAATCCAATAGGTTTTGGAATGTTGTTTCATTATTATCATTATCTAGGATAAAATGGTTAATTCTTTCTATAATTTGTTTTTTGGTCCACTCATTTTTTAAAATGAGGTTATTCAGTTTCCAATTTGTTTTGGGTCTATATCTCCTTGGCCCAGTATTGCATATGACTTTTATTGCATTGTGATCTGAGAAATATGTATTCTCTATTTCTGCCTTTCTGCAATTGATCATAAGGTATTTATGTCCTAGTACATGGTCAATTTTTATATAAGTTCCATGTACTGCAGAGAAAAAGGTATATTCCTTTCTATCCCCATTCAGTTTCCTCCATAAGTCTACCATATCTAATTTTTCTAACAATTTATTTACCTCCCTAATTTCTTTTTTGTTTGTTTTATGATTTGATTTATCTAGATCTGATAGCGGGAGGTTGAGGTCTCCCACTAGTAGAGTTTTGCTGTCTATGTCTTCCTGTAGTTCTTTCAGCTTCTCCTCTGAGAATTTGGGTGCTGTCCCACTGGGTGCATATATATTCAATATTGAAATGACTTTAGTTTCCTTCCTTATCTCTTTTAAGGCTATCTATTTTTGCTGCTGCTTTGTCTGAGATAAGGATTGCTACCCCTACCTTTTTTACTTCAACTGAAGCAAAATATATTTTGCTCCAACCTTTTACCTTTACTCTATATGTATCTCTCTGCTTCAAATGAGTTTCTTGTAAGCAGCATATTGTAGGATTCTGGTTTTTAATCCACTCTGCTCTTTGCTTAAGTTTTAAGGGAGAGTTCATCCCAATTACATTCAAGGTTATGATTACTAATTCTTTATTGCCCTCTGTGCTATTTTCCCTCTGTTTGTATTTTTCCCCCTTTCCCCCCTTTATTCATATTCTCCAGTATTTTGTTTCTGAATATCACCCCCTTCAGTGTGTTTGCCCTCCTATATCACACCCTCCCCTTTCTTTCCCCTTTCCATTTTTCCCCTTTTCCCTTCCCTTCCTTTTGTTATTTCTCCTTATTTCCCCCACTCCCCTTCCCTTTCTCTGTCCCCCCCCTTCCCTTTTCCCCTTTTAATACTTGAAAGGTTAGATGTTTTATAAGTTAACTGAGTATGTGTAGATTGACTTTAATCCAAGTCAGATGAGAAGAAGATTCAGGTGTTTCTCCTCTGCTCCCTTCTTTCCCTCTATTACCATAGGTTTTTTGTACCTCTTAGTGTAATGAAATTTACCCTGTTCACTCCCCTCCCTCCTCTAGTCTCTTTCCTGCCCCCCTTTTTAAGGAGGTAGTGTTTCTTAGAGCATTCTATCTAAGTCATAGAAAATTCTGAGTGTCTGTCCTTTCTAGTTCAGTATATTCTATCCAATAGAGTCAAAATTCCTGAGAGTTATTAGTCTTTCTCCCAAGTGGTGTTAAAGCCAGTTACATCTCTTTAGATAGCAGTCTCATGGATAGGTCATGAATGTCCATCATTTCTGGCTAGGCATATTCTCTCTGTTAGAGTTACATTTCTCAGGATTTATGAGAGTCTTCCCCCCCGCCCCATGCTGGGATATAGCCAGTTTCAACTTACTGAATTGCATTTTTTTCCTTTTACTGCCCCCCCCCCTTTTATACCTTTTCATGTGTCTCTTGAACCTCCTGTTTGATGTCCAAATTTTCTGTTTAGCTCTGGTCTTTTCATCAGAAAATTTTGGAATTCTTCCATTTCGTTAAATGCCCATCTTTTTCCCTGGAAGAAAAGGCTCAGCTTTGCAGGAAAGTAGATTCTTGGCTGCATTCCAAGCTCCCTTGCTCTTCAAAATATCTCATTCCAGGCCCTTTGATCCCTTAAAGTTGATGCAGCCAGGTCCTGCGTGATCCATACTGTGGCTCCTTGATATTTAAATTGTTTCTTTCTGGCTGCTTGCAGGATTTTCTCTTTTATCTGATAGTTCTGGAGTTTGGCCACAACATTCCTTGGTTTTTTCGTTTTAGGATCTTTTTCTGGTGGGGATCAATGTACTCTTTCAATAACTACTTTGCCCTCTGATTCTATGATATCAGGGCAATTTTCCATCACTAGATCCTGTAATATTAAGTCCAGGCTTTTTTTTCTCTTCAGTGTTTTCAGGAAGTCCTATAATTTTCAGGTTGTCCCCCTCGATCTATTCTCGAGGTCAGTGGTTTTGTTGATGAGGTATTTTACATTTGCTTCTATTTTTTCTATTTTTTGATTTTGTTTAAGTGACTCTTGCTGTCTCATGGAGTCATTAGTTTCTGTAGACTCCATTCTTTTTTTGGGGGAGGAGTTTTCTTCATTAACCTTTTGCAACTCCTTTTCCAATTGGTCAATTCTACTTTATAAGAGCTTTCCATTTGACCAATTGAGGTTTTGAGAGAATTAATTTCTTTTTGCATTTGCCCAATTGAGGATCTGAGAGAATTATTCTCATTTTGTAATTGTCCAATTGATGATCTGAGTGATATATTCTCCTTTTGTGTTTGTCCAATTGTACTTTTTAAGGTTTTGTTTTCTTGTTGTAAGGTATTAATTGTCTCTCCCAAATTTTTAAGCTCCTTCCTTATTTCTTCAAGGAAGTCTTTCTGTGCTGGAGACCACATTGTATTCTCCTCAGAGGTTCCAGGTCTCTCTGGGTTGGGGTCTTTCCCTTCCAGGAATTTTTCTATGGATCCACCTTTCTGCTGACCCATCTTCATTATGCTAAGACCTTGAGTTGGGGGGGGGCGGGGCTGGTTCACCTGGGCTTGGGATCGTTAAAGGCTTTACTCACTGAGTGCAGTTTCTCTGGCTGGCCAGTAGGAGGAGCTGGTTGCCCTCTCTGGGGTGTCTGTGACCTTGGATGAGAGGCCTTCTCCCTTTGCTTGAGGGAGGGAATTGGAGCTATTGAATTCTTTTGCCTTCAATCAATGGTGGGCTTTACCCTGGCCTGAGGTCATTCCTCAGCTGGGCTGGTTCTTCTGCTCACACACCTGGGCCTGAGGCAGAAGTAGTTTGCATTTGTTTGGGAGGAGGCCTCTGTGCAATGGAGGTGTGGACTCAGAGTTTCTCAGACCCGGGAGCCCAGGGATGGCGTCCGCAGCTCTCCTGCACCAGAATTCTCCCCCCAGCCTGGTCCCCAAACTCCAGGGGGACAGCACCAACACCAGCACCTCTGCTTCCCTGTGGACCCAAGCCCCTTTCGTCCAGCCCTACTGCTGATATAGCAGGTCCAGCTCTCTGGCCCTCAGACCCCTGGTTCCAATACAGCTGTTAATCTGGCTGATCCAGGGCTGATCCTCCCTCTGAGCCCAGACTCACCCACCTGTACTCGGCCAAAGCTGCTGTGGGAGACAAATCCTGAGGTAGATGTTCTTTCTTACTGGTTTTTCTTTCTGGGTTTTGTGGGTTAGATTTCTTAAGAGGTTTGTTTCATGCAATAGATGGGGAAAAATTAAGAGACTTTAGAACTCTGCCTGTCTTCTCTCCGCCATCTTGGCTGGAAGTTAGTTCTGGTCTTTTTATCAGAAAATTTTGGAAGTCTTTTATTTCATTGTAAATCCATCTTTTCTCCTGACAGAATATGCTGAATTTTCAGGTTAGTTAATTCTTGGTTATAGTCAAGGTCCTTTGCCATTCAGAATATCATATTCTAGACCATCCACTACTTTAATTTTGAATCTAGAAAGTCCTGTGTAATTCTGATACACTTCCTTTGTATTTAGATTGCTTCTTTTTTTGGCTGCTTTCAGTATTTTCTCCTCCTTTCCAGAATTCTAGAATTTGGGTATGATAGTCCTTGGAGTTTTTATTCTGGGGTCTCTTTCTGGAGATCTATATAATCTTTCAAGGAATATTTTGCCTTCTCAATCCAGCATATTAGGACAGTTTTCCATGATAATTTCCTGGAATATATTTTCCAGGGTTCTTTTTTATTGAGGTTAATGGATAGATCAATAAATCATAAATTATCTCTCCTGGAACTATTTCCCACATTGTTTGTTTTTCCTAAATGGTACTTTATATTTTCTTCAGTTTTTTCAGCCTTTTGATTTTGCTTGATGTCTCATAGCGTCATTAGATTCTTCAGTTTTCTTTAATTGACTTTTGTCTCTCCTTTTCCAGTTGGTCAATTTTACTTTGTAATGAGTTATGTTCATTTTAAGTGGGTCATTTTTACTTTTTTTTTAAGGTTTTTTGCAAGGCAAATGGGGTTAAGTGGCTTGCCCAAGGCCACACAGCTAGGTAATTATTAAGTGTCTGAGACTGGATTTGAACCCAGGTACTCCTGACTCCAAGGCCTGTGCTTTATCCACTATGCCACCTAGCCGCCCCATCATTTTTACTTTTAAAGGAGATATTTTCTTCAGTCAATTTTTCATAATTCTCCTGCATGACTCTCAGTTCTTCTTCCCATTTCACTACTTCCTCTTTTCTTTGGTTTTTAAAATGATTTTAAGCTCCTCAATGAGATTCTGGATTTGAGCCCAATTCATGAATTCCTTTGAGATTTCGCATGTAGATAATTTGACATTACTTTCTTCTTATGAGATGGAATTTATATCATCACTAGCTGAATAGTAGCTTTCTAGAGTTAGCTCTTTTTGATTTTTTATTAATTCTGATAGTTGAGCTCTGCTCCTGGATATAGGAAGTATAGTCATGAGCTTTTTGTGCTGCACTGGGATCTGGTCCCTGGCTTATCATTTGCCAAGTTGTTGCTATGCAGAGGTTTGTTTCCTCCTTTATGACTAGGCTTTACCAATGCTGTGGTTGTCCCTACCCAGTCCTGTTTGTGGTTCAGACTTTGTCTGGGTTGGAACCCTGCATTCTGGCCTACTATCTACTGGAACAAGGACCTGGGCTGCTATCTAGCTGCCAAGGTGTGGGCTGAACTATGGTTAGAAACCCCTGGCTGACTTTCCCACTCTCCTGCCAGAATGGGTTCTACTTCCCCTTTTACCCTGAAGAGACAGACCCTCACTGAAGATCCTCTATGATGTCTAAAGTTGAGAACTTGTTTTGCTCTTTTTTTTTGGTGGTATCTATTTCTTTAATGTCTGTGTGGAAGTTTCATTTAACATTGTGTAGGGAAAAGCTCTGAGAGTATGCTAGCTTTATGCCACCTCATTGCTCTACCCTGGGAAGTTCAACTTACCTTATTTATGATCTAGTACAGGAGTGGAGATCCTTTTTTCTGTCAAGGGACATTTGAGGTCTATATTTGATGAAATACTTAGTTAATCTACACCTAAAAAGCTTTGAGCCCCGCCTTGCCGAACCAATATCATCCTTGTGGAGATTTCCTGCTCCAGTCTAGTGTTTTAGAAAGAATATTGAACCTGAAGTCTAAAGATGTGAATTTTGTCTCTATAGGTCTACATATTAGCTCTGTAAGTTGAATCATTTGCTAAATGGGGCAAAGATTATATGTGTATGTGTATGCACACATATATAGTACCACCCAGGTTTATTTTGAATAAAAGTATTTTACAAACTATAAAGTTGTATAGAAATGATTTATTATTGTTCAACATGTTGCACAGAGGGAAATAATTAGATTTGAAAGGATTAGTATTATTAGTTCCAAGACAATGGTAAAGAATGTAGAGGCTGAAAATGAATGAAACATTTTCATAGACAAAGATGAGGATTTGCATTAGAAACCATACTACCTAGAGAAGAATGTAGTCTTATTATTCATTGTTTCTCCCATTTTCATTATCACCAGAACATAGTTATTAGAAATTCTCAGGGTCTGCAGTTCCATTCTAAAACATGTATGCTATGGTAAGGTTGGATTATAATTACTGGATCATTGAACTTAGAAATGAGAAGGAACTCTAGGTAAAAATTATTTAATCAAAGTCCCTCAATTTATCAATGAAGAAATTAAAGCCCACAGGAGGCAAAATGATTCATTAAAGGTTGTACAAGTAGAAACAATGGATGCAAAATATTTATATGCCTCAAAGCATCAAACAAATGTCAGTTAGTGGTAGCTTATAGCAAGAAGCAGAGATGAGATTTGAAGAGGACCAAGATAACAAATCTGATACTCTTTTCACTACATTCTGTTGCATCCATAATAATTAAATATCAGTCAATCGATAAGTATCTCTTAAGATTGACTGAGATTGACTGACTAAAGATAGGAAGACATAAATGAAATAAATAAACTCTGTCCTAATGGAGTCTTTATTCTATCCAGGGATACCACATATACATTGGTTTTCACTCTGGACTCAATTTCAACAATCTTCTTCTTCCTCAGGTGCTGAATTGCCTCTCTGAGAAAGCAATAACCTGGACTCTTCTCTGATGATTGGAAGCTCCTTCCTTAAAACTGTCTTTTAAGGTAAGACCCCAATCATGTTTCATCTCACTTACATCTGTTCTCATATCCCAGAATTCTCCTCCTCCTTCCCCATCACATTGTCACCTAAGAGGTTATTTTTCTTCCTTTTCCCCTGCTTACTACACATTTTGTCTTCCCTCAAAAGAATAGGAAAATCCTTAAGAACAGCTACTATTTTGTTTACTTTCAAAATCATTAGTATTTATAATGTATAACACATAGTAATTATATAATAAATGCTTTATGCATATATATGCATATATATAAACATAAATAAATACATACACAAACATATATGTATATATGCACTAATACAGGGTAATTTTAAGTAGGGACAGCTGAGGGTATCATAAAAAATATTACGTTGAAGATGACAATTCCCTTGTGGTGATGAAATTGGAATCTAGGCTGTGAGGGGTAGAGAGGAAAGAAGATAAAATGCAGACAGGACACAATTGTTAGCCAGGAGTTTGCTTCTCGTTTGGTAAGAGTAAATAGAAATTAACAGTTTGAAGAGATATGAGATTAAATGAGAATTTTATAAGCATTAAAGAGTCAGCAGATGTATGTGATTGAAGATTGTGTTGGAGGGTAATTGTGGAAAAAAATCTACTAAAGAATTTGGAAAAGAGTGGAATCAAGCATACAATTTAGGAATTGGCCTTAGCAACCTCTTTAGGAATCAGTGACATAACTGATGAAAAGATAGTGCATACTATAGAAGAATGGTTTTGAAAATACAATTCATTCATATCACCTTATTCTTTAATATATAGCCTCAAGTAATATCTTATTGCTTCAGATTTCTAGATTCCTTCTTCTAGGAAGAATTGGAAGCAAAATCAATGAAAAAATCTCAGTTAAATGCTTTATTTGATTCTTTTCTTGATTATATCTTTTTATTTATAATATGAACTTCAAGAGTAATTCTGAGTGATTTATTTTTTTACTTTAAATTTTCTGTTGATTATTTACATTGATAGCTTAGATTTATATTAAATTTAATTAATGTAGACTTTGTCCTTCAAAAACACAGATGGAAACTCCTACACACCACATTCTGTGTGATTCTCATTCATATTTTACTAAAAATCTTCCATAGATGAATTCTCTAGGGCATTGAAGCCTTTTTATAATTGTTGTTTGTTTTTGTTTTAATTTCAGAACTATCAAAGTATCACTTGAAGCATCCTTTTGTATTTCATTTTCTCCAAAATGATCTGCCTTCCTTATTCTATGATCAGACATATCCTCAATTGAGTCTTATACTCCATTTATTTTATGAAAATCATTGAAAGCAATTGAAGCTAGCTTATGTTGTTAACAGGAAGAAGGTATACAGTTTGGGTGATCAATAAAACAGTGAGTTCTGTTACAAAGAAGGGAATAAGGCCTTTGCTGTAATCAAAGTTGATATGCATCTGTTATACTGGCCAACCTTTTATGGAATTCACCAAAATAGCAAATAGGTAAATGAGTTCTGTGAAAACAGAGACTTTTTTTATTGTTTGTTTTCTATTTCTTTAGTTGATTTCTTTGCCTTTCTATTTATCTCTAGAGGTTAGTATTTTGTCTGTCACATAATGAGTACCTAAAAATACTTGCTGCTGCAGGGACTCTGCAAACAAGGTAATTTTAAGTAGGTTTGAATCTCTTTTTGTTATCTTTTATTAATATTAATGTTTGTCCTTCATTTGTCCTTCATCCTCAAAGAAGACCATGAAATCAGGGAGGTGATGCTATGACAAGCAAGTGACTTGGATTTGAGTAAGGGAGTGATATACCAAGTCACCAACTTCATTTTCTCCTCTACAATCCTCTGGGTCCAATGGCCAGATATGAATTGGGATAATTTGAGATGACTTTGGATATGAGGCCATTGGGTTAAGTGACTTGCCCAAGATCACACGGCTTCCCAGAGTCAAGTGTCTGAGGTCAGATTTAAACTCAGACCCTCCTGAATCCAGAGCAGGTATTCTAACCACTGTACAACCTAACTACCCCTATTTGTTATTAATTCTCTAGAAAAGAACCAAGAGATCATAGAGTGCCTATTATCTCATGGCTCTCTACATAGAAATAGGCTGGAACCTGTGCTTAAGTGTATAACAAGAAGAAAATTGGAGGAGGAACCAAGCTGATTAAGTAAAGGCAGGGTCTCACTGAGCTACCCCCAAAATCACTCCAAACACATCTAAATAATGACTTTAAAAATTATACAATGGAAGGACGCATAAAAAAGAGATTCAAATCTACTTAAAATTGTCTTTTTTGCAGACACCCTGCAGTAGCAAGTATTTTCAGGTATTTATTATGTGACAGATAAAATGCTAACCTCTAGAGATAAATAGAAAGGCAAAGAAACCAACCAAAGAAACAAAAAACAAACAATAAGAAAAAGTTTCTATTTTCAAAGACTGAGTTTTCCAGTCCAAGACAATTTGAAAGATTGGCAAGAAAGATCTGTTGCACCAGGGAGAAAAAAGTGTAGTGTTGTTCAAACTTTATTAATTATCTTGTAACTACAATCAGGATAACACAAGATTTAACAACTTCTACATTAAAGGATTATAGGGCTTGCAATATAATATTCTTTAAGACAAAAGAATTTGAATTACAACCAAGAATCAATTACCCAGCAAAAATGAACATATTCTTTCTGAGGAAAAGATAGAGATTCAGTAAACTAGGGGACCTTCAAATTTTCCTGATGAAAAAAACAGAGTTGAACAGGAAAATTTGACCTTTAAATATAAGACTCGAGTGAAACACAAAAAAATAATAGGATAGTCAAATCATAAGGGACTTAATGATGTTGAATTGCTTATATTCCTACATGGGAAGATTATGCTCTCATTTATTAGGACAGTTAGAAGGAGAATATATAGACAAAACACAGGTGGGAGTTGAATATGACAGAATAACAGATTTAAAAGATGGAATTATGGGGTGAGAGAGGACTGTACTGGGAGAAAGGGAAAGAGGGAAGAAGAATGAGGTAGGCTATTTCACATAAAAGAGACAAGAAAAAGCTTTAAGAGACAAGAAAAAGCTTTTTTCAGGGAAGTGGGAAAGGGGGGAGTTGAAGGGGAATGAATAAACCTTACTCTCATCCAAAAATTGGCAATAACATACATACTCAATTGGGTAGAAAAATCCATCTTAACATAGAGCAAAGTAGGAAGAGAAGAGGACGAGAGAAAGTGGGGGCAGTGATAGAATGGAGGAATTGTGGAAACAATAGTCAGATACAAAACACTTTTGAGGAGGAAACAAGGTGAAAGGAGAGAGAGAATAGAATAAATGGGTGGGGGAATAGGATGGAGGGAAATACAATAGTATTAGCAAAAGATTGGAAAATATTGGAAGAAAGTTTCTATAATAAAGTTTTTCAGAGAAAAGAGTCAAATTTATGAAAAAAATAAGAACCATTCCCCATTAATAAATGATCAAGAGATATGCACAATTTTCAGATGAAGTTATCAATCCTATCTATGGCCATATTTTTAAAAATGTTTTAACTCACTACACCTACTGGATTGGCTAATGGAACAAAAAAAATAACAAATATTGGAGGAGAGATAAGGAAAATAAGATATCAATGTACTGTGGAGGATCTGTGAAATGATTCAGTAATTCTTTAGAACAATTTGGAATTATGGCCAAAGGACTAAAAAACCATGCCTACCCTTTGATCTAGCAATACCACTACCAGATATATATTCAAAAAACTCCATAAAAACAGGAAGAAAAGGGACCTATATATATCAGGCTATTCATAGCATCTCTTTTTCTGGTGGCAGGGAATTAACAATTGAGATGATGTCTGTCAATTTGTGAAAGACTGAACAAATAGTGGTATGTGATTATGATGACAAATTATTCTGCTATAAGCAATGATGAGTAGGATACTCAGTAAAATATGGAGAGACTTACATGAGCTGATGCAATGGGAAATATACTATATACAAAGTAAAAGCAATATTGTAGGATAATAATCTTTCTGTATACACATCTTCAAAAGTCCTAAGAATAAAGATTTAGAATAAATTCAAGATTGCAGAGTTAAAGGCAGTGATTCACTTGGGTCCTCTAAAATTTCCCTACAAAAACATTAAAATAACTCTTCAAAACAATTCTGGAGCAGTAAAATCAACAATACAGGGTGAAATGATTTACCAGTGCAAGACAACCTAGAAGGTTAACAGAAAAAGTACTTACTTAGTCAAATTGACCAAATGGAAAAGGGGCAAAAAGCTCACTGCAGAAAATAATTCCTTAAAAATTAGAATTGGGCAAATATAAGGTAAAGACTTCATGATTTATCAAGAAAGAAAAAAAATGCAATAAACCTGAAAACATAGAAACAGGTGAATTATCTATTTGGAAAAAAACTAACTGACCCAGAAAAAAGATTAAAAGATAACTTTAAAATTATTGGACTATCTAAAAACCATATTAAAAAAATCCTAAATACATTTCAAGAAATTATGGAAAGCTGCCCTGAAACAGAACCAGTGGATAAAATAAAAATTGAAATAATCCACTGACCATTTCCTAAAATAGACCCCCCCAAATTAAAAACTAGGAATATTATTGACAAATTTTAAAATTCCCAGGTGAAAGAAAACATATTTTATCTAGCCAGAAAGAAACAAGTCAAGGGGCAGCTAGGTGGTGTAGTGGATAAAGCACCGGCCCTGGAGTCAGGAGTACCTGGGTTCAAATCCAGTCTCAGACACTTAAAAATTACCTAGCTGTGTGGCCTTGGGCAAACCACTTATTAACCCTGTTTGCCTTGCAAAAACCTAAAAAAAAAAAAAAAGAAAGAAACAAGTCAAATATAAAACCAAAATTAGGAGCACAAATGGTTTAGCAGCTTCTCCATTAAAGTATTGGAGAGTTTGAATATGATATTCCAGAGAACAAAAGAGACAGGCTTACAACCAAGAAAATTATATTCAGCAACTGAGTATAATCCTTCAGTAGAAAAATGGATATTTAGTAAAATAGAGGACTTTAAAGTATTCCTGATGAAAAGACCAGAGTTGAAGAGGAAAACTGATTTTCAAATACAAGATTCAAGAGAGACAAAAAAAGATAAACAGGAAAGAGAAATTATGGAGATTAAACAATTTATATTTCTATATTTATATTCCTAAAATATTTGCATTCTCCATACTAAGAAATTTCTCATTATTAAGGCATTTAGAAGGAATATATATAGACAAATGACATGGGTTTAAATTGACTATGATGGGATGATATTCCAAAAAACAAAATTAATGGATAAGAAAGAGGGATACATTGGGTAAAGGATTAGAGGAAAAGTATAATAGAGTTAATCATTTTACCTAAAAATAGGAAGAAAAGTGTTTATATAGTGGAAGAGAATATGGGGAGGGGAGAGGAGGCAGTGTCAGGCAATGCTTAAACCTGACTCTCATCAGAATTGGCTCAAAGAGGGAATAACATATACAGCCAGTTGGGTAGAGAAATCTAGCTTACTCTAGAGAAGTAGGAGAGAAGGAAGAGGATATGATTGGGTACTAGGAAGGTTTATAGAAGAGAAGATGACTTGGTACAGTTATAGTCAGAAGCAAAATTCTTTTGAGGAGCATCAGGGTGAATAAAAAGGAAAGAACAATAAGCAAGAGGAAAATAGGGAGGAGGGAAATACACAGATAGTTAGCATAACTGCAAAAGTCAATGGAATGAATTTACTCATAAAACTGAAGTAGATAGCAGAGTAGATTTAAAATCTGAATCCTACAAGATGTTGTTTATGAGATACATTTAAAATAGAGACACATACAAAATAAGGAACTGTACTATGTTTCACCTGAAGTTAAAACAAAAGCAGAAATGACAATCATAATCACAAAGTAAAAATCTCTAAAATATCTACTTAAAACATGTGATAAAACCACATTTGACAAAATTATCATGATAATGAAATAATATCAATATTAAACATATATACACCACATATCAAAACATCCAAATTCTTAAAGGAAAAAAATAAATGAATTATAGGAGAAAGTCAATAAAACAACACAAATGGAGGGACATCAACTCTCCCCTCTCAGAACTAGATAAATCTAAACAAAAAAAATAAGAAAGAAGTTAAGAAGATAAATAGAATTTTATAAAAAATTGATATAATAGACTTTTGTAAGGGAAAAATGAATGTGAATGGTAAAGAACATACCATTTTTTTCTCCATGACACATAACACACAAAAATTGATCATGTATTAGGGCATAAAAATCTAACAACCATATGCAGGAAAAGAAAAATACTAAATGCATCTTTCTCAAACATAATACAATAAAAATTACATTTTTTAGGTTATTTTTTTGGGAAAAGTCAATGGGGTTAAGTGGCTTGCCCAAGGCCACATAGCTAGGTAATTATTAGGTGTCTGAGGCCATATTTGAACTCAGGTACTCCTGACTCCAGGGACAGTGCTCTATCCACTGCACCACCTAGTTGCCCCAAAATTACATTCTTTAAAGAGCTGTGAAAACATAAATTAAATACTAAGAATAAACTAAATAATATAATTTAAAAGAATGAGTCAAAGAACAAATCATAGAAATAATAATTTTATTAAAAAGGACAAAAATGAGACAGTACACCAAAATTTATATGATGCAACCAAAGCAATACTTATGGTGATATCTTATACCTTTGAATGGTTACATCAGTAAAATAGAAAAAGAGTAGATCAGTGGAATTGTGCATAAAACTAAAAAAAAACCTAGAAAAAAGCTAATTAAACATCTCCAAGTAAACACCAAATTTAATAGTACCGAAAAATCAAAGAAAGATCAATAAGAATAAAAGAAAACAATGAACAAAGAAAAATTGGCACTGGTTTTATGAGGGAAAACAATAAAATAGATAAACTATTGGTTAATTTCTTAAGAAAGAAGAAAACCATATTGCTAATATTAAAAACAAAATTGAAAAAATAATCAACAATACCAAAAACAAAAACTCACTACCAATGAAGAGGAAATAATAGCCCTTATTAAAAGCTATTTTGCCAATATACATCAATATAAGCTCTCTATCTAAGTGATATGGATGAATATTTGCAAAAATAAAAATTCCTTAGATTTACAGATAAGGAAATAGAATATCTAAATTAACCCATCTTAGAAAAAGAAATTGAACAATCAATCAATAAACTCCCAAAGAGATCATTCTCAAGACCAAATGGAGTAAAAAGTGAATTCTACCAAACATTTAAAAGAAAATTCCAACAGTATGTAAACTTTTAGAAAAAAATAAACAAAAAATTCTTCCAAATTTCTTTTATGACCCAAATATGGTATTGCTGGCTAAACCAGGAAGAGAAGAAAGGAAAGAAAGAGAGAGGGAGAGAGAGAGACAGAGACAGACACAGAGACAGAGAAAGAAAGGAAGAAAAAAGAAAGAGAACAAAAGAAAGAGACAGAAAAAAGAAAGAAAGAGAATGAAAAAGAGAAACAAAGAAAAAGTATAGACTAATTTTCCTAATGAATATTGACGCAAAAATGTTAAAATAAAGTAATTCACAAGGAAATTACAGCAATATATCACAAAGATGACTAGGTGGAATTTATACCAGTAATGTAAGACTGGTTCAATATTAGGAAAACTATCAACAATATTAACTGCATCAATAACAAAAGCAACAAATATCACGTATTATCTCAGTGGATGAAGAAAACTCTTGACAAAATACAACACTCATTTCTATTAAGAAAGCTTGGGAGATTAGGAATAAATGGAGCCTTTCTTAAAATGATAGTATAATCATCAAAATTTAAAAAGAAACTTAAGCAAGATGCTTTAGATCCAACACAAAATCAACCCACTGGCAAATGACAATTACAGGAAATATTAGAAAGACATTAAATCTTGAAAAGAATTTTTCTGGAGTTAAAGAAGACCATAGAACTGGTGTTTCAAGGCAAGAGAGGTAATGTTGAAGCCAGTTCTCCAGGAGTGGAAGAGAGCCATGATCCTTTGAAGTAAGAAAGAGAATCTCAGAAACAGACCTCAAGAGGTCGTTGTGTATCTGTGTGTGTTTGTGTGTGTGTGTGTGTGTCTGTGTGTGTGTGTGTGTGTGTGTGTGTATGTATGTATGTATGGGTTAACTTTTACATTATAATGAGGGGAGGATTGATAGAAGTGTCTTTTCTTAGTGATTATAAAAAGCTATCTAGTTGTTAAAGGCCTTAAGGTATTTATGGTCTGATGATATAAAATATCCTATATATTCCAAGAAGAAGAAGAGAAAGGGGAAAAGGAGGTACTAAGGAAGGAAGAGTTTAGAGAATTAATTTTACATAATCTGAGTACTCAGTGGAAACAAGACTGAACAAGGAGAAAATAAAAGGAAGAAGTCTTTAAAAAATTAGTGGATCTTATTTTGCATAAAAATGATAAATGTATCAATTCAGTGATGTTAAATTCATCCCTTGGTGACCAAAATTCAGTCAAAAACTTGATATTGAATAATTGGCAGGTAAAATAATATTTTTAATGGAGAAACAAGGAATAAAGTCTTACACCACTCTCTATAAAAGAAGGGTTCACTATCAAATAAAGAAAAACTAAGATTAGAGACTATGAAATGGACAATACAGACTCCATATAATTTTCCAAAAGTTTTTGCAAAAATGAAATCAATGCAACAAAAAAGTAGAAAGGCAAAATGGGAAAGGATATTTGCAGTATTTCTCTTAAAAAGTCTTATTTCAAATACTTATAAGTTGAATCTAATTTATAAGATTAAGAGTCACTCATTAATTAATAAATGATAAAAAGATATAAATAGATAGCTTCAAAGGAAAAAAACTCAAGATAACACTCATAAGGAAAAAAGCTCCACATCACTAATAACTAGAGAAATGAAAATTAAAGTCATTTAACTTTTACCTCACATCCATCATAATGTCAAAGATGACTACAAATGTTGAAAAAACTATGGAAATAAAGGCACATTAATGGATTATTGGAAGAGCTATAGATTGATCCAGCTATTCCAGAAATATATATATATATATATATATATATATATATATATATATATATATATATATATATATATCTCCCTTGACCCAGTGATAACATTTCTAGGAATAATATAAAGAGATTATTTATAAAACATCTTTTCATAGAAGTAAAAATTGGAGGGGTGAAGGGTTTCTATCAGTTAGGTAATGACTGACCACATCTTGTAATAATCTTGATAATAATGATGATGATGATGATGATGATGATTACAGGAAGAGAGCAAGCATTTACATAGCTCCTTCTATCTTTCAGACACCGTGCTATGTGATTTTATAGATCTCTCATCTGATCTTCAAAACAACCCTGTAATGTTCATTACATGTGTTATTTGCACCTTAGAGTTGAGAAAACTGAAACAGTGCTTATTGTGATGTGCCCAGGGTATTACAAGGTTGAATTTGGATTCAGATCTTCCTGATTCCTGATCCAGTGTTCTATTACAACATCCACTAGTATAGATATAGATATACATATTACATACATATTTACAATAACTAATGATATTTGTCCTTCATTCTCAAAGAAGACCATAACATCAGGGAGTTGATGCCTTGACAAGCACATGAATTGCATTTGAGTGAAGGGGTGCTGTGCAAAGTCATCAACCTCACTTTCTTTTCCACAGCCATTTGGGTCCAGTGGCCAGATATGAATCAGGACAACTGGAGATGGTATTAGATGCTAGGCATTCAAGTGTTCAGTGATTTGCCCAAGGTCACATAGTTAGTAAGTGTCAGAGGTTGCATTCGAACTCCTGTCTTCCTGATTCCAAAGCTGGTGCTCTATCCATTTCGCCATCTAGCTGCCACATTTATAATAACTAACCTTTATAACAATTATAATAACTTAAATTTATGTAGTGCTTTAAGGTCTGCAAAGGACCTTACAAATATTATGTCAATTTAAATGTGGATTAATTAAATTTAAATTTGTACCCTAAAAATAATAAATATTTGTCAGATATCCTAAGTGAACAAAATCAGGAAAATAATGTATACAATGACAATAATGTTGTAAAGATAAATAACTATGAAAGATAGTCTAATCGAAACAAGAAGCAATGTTGGTTTCATAGGTACAATGATGCTATCAGAAGATATCTATTAACAGAAAAAATGATGGACTTATAAAGCAGAATAAGGCACATTTTTGTACATGCCCAGTAAAGTAAGACATTTTGCTTGACTGCATATTTTTCATGTAAATATTATGCGTTTATGTAGATATTATGAAATATGTAAGTATTCTTTCAGTGTTCTTTTGTTGAGGGAAGGAGTTGGGAAGGAGAAAATATCTTTGTTATTTGGGGGAAAATAAATTAAATTTAAATTAAATTTAAACTTATTAATTTCCTTTTAAATGGGTACTGGAAAAAAATAGGAGTAACAGTATTGCTAATGGAAACCAAATGCCAATGCCATTTGGATTCAGGATGCCTACTGTCTTTTCTCACCTTTTCTTATCAGTTTAGGGTTTGAATTCACATGCAAATTCATAAGGCTGAACATATACAATAATTCATAGCTGTATAAAAAATTGACATGCCCCATCCCATTGATTTTCTTATCTTCCCAATTTTGCATAACCTAAAAGAAAATCATCTTCATATTATGGGGGCGGGGAGACCTTTTGTTACATGTAATCAGGATTTTAAAAGAAATGATTAAAAATTAAATAATAACTCCCAAACCACTGGAGATGTGCTGTAAAACTGAGGTTTAAATTCCCAACTCAGTTTCCAAAATCACTTTTGCCAGAGAAATGTTTTTTTCCAAGGGAGAGTTACTAGTCATTCCCCACCACCAGTGGGGAGTCATAAAGTAGGACAATATTTGGTTTCATCATATCTAGATTGGCAACTCCACTCTTACATCTGTGGAATCAGCTGCAACTCACTGGACCATCACCCCTGGCCTTAACTTTGGAATCTAAAGGTTATTTAACATTTCTCTGGCATCCTTTTTTGTTACTCTTGTAACCTGAATCACTGATGTAAATTCATCTTTGGTGTTTCATCTCTCAGGTTTTTGAACATCTTTCTCTGGGTATCTTCTGATAGGTCTCCCATAGTGTTAGTCTTCAAACTCCATCTTTACTGGCCATTTATATGCTACCAGTGATGCCTATCTGACTACACTGCTCATAGGCTCTTACTCTCTGACTCTAGCAAGCTTCTCTAGTCCTTATATTTAGTGTAGTGTCCAGATATCCCTCTCTAGAATGGCATAAATAGATAAATACCTGGATACTGAACTAAATAAATAATAAAGATTCGTGCATATTAATATAATTATTTTATTTATATGTACATATATACATTAGGTATACATGTGAGTTATATTATTCATTTTCTTTTCTTTATATTCTGTTTTAATATAAATTATATAATTATAATATTTTTATTATTTATTATATAATATAATTTTCTATATTTATCATCTCTAGATTATATAGCCTGATTGGAAATTACTTGGACATGTGGTATCTCATAGTTATCTATACAGGACTTATAAAAGAAGCCTGCTCATGCAGATGCTATTCTAAGCAGTAGTACAGTGGAATCAAACTCAAATCTAAATGGGATCCCCCAGAGAACTTCAGGTTGAGGTTAATGTTAATATCATGAACATTATCTATGTTGTATTGACTTTTTATTTATTTTGTTAAACATTCCCAAAACAGATTATAAACTGATTCTGCATGTACTAAGAAATTCTCTGCCTCTACCAGGTAATAAAGCAAAATTGACAGACTAAAAGACTTTGAGAAGTTGAGTGATGGAGTCACCAATACAAGAGAAGGAAATAAGTTTACTAAAAGTATCTTGGATTTACTTAGACCAAAAAGGATAAGAAAAAAAATTAATGAGATGAAGTTCTAGAATTCCAATTTAAGTGAGAAAGGCTTTATATAGGCTTATTTGGAAATTTTATATGTGAAAAACAGTTCTCAAAGACTAAATCTGTGTATTGGAAAGAGTGTATCAAACTACTTTAAAGATTGAAATAAGAGGCATTTAGGGTTCTTAAAAGCTGAGGAAAAAATGATGATAAAGAATATATTTAACTTAAACAGATAACAGTTTCTTGAAGATGAAGAACTCAAGAAAGCCTATGTGTGTGTGTGGAAAGCAAAGAATCCAGGGGAAAAAGTTAAGGAATAGATAATGGTATCCCAATTATGTCTGCCCATAGAGTGTATAGGCAGAGGAGAATAATTTGCTCTAATGACCATGAAGATGACTAATGCAGGTGCAGTGAGTGTTTAAACTTGGTCAGACATTGAAGATATCAAGATCATCCACTACCTATCAGGCCATCATGCTTACCACTGAGCTTTCATGACTCAGGAAGAGAAAGTGAGACTGAATATGCCACTCTGCTTCACATAAATACAATTTATACGCAAGTCAAAACATCACCCCATGATGCCATTGGTCCTTGAAAATGAAGGATATGCAAGAACAAATACAACAGCACCTATCTATTTCTTTATCTCTTATATTTAGATAGCTATATAAATATTTGTGTACATGTGTACATATGTATATATATATATATATATATATATGTTCGTATATACTTTTTTATTGTTAATGAAAAAATATGTTTCTATCAAGGAGCCCCTTAAGGCAAGAAAAAGAAAGCCCTATATATTTAAATTCCAAGGAAAAGAAAAACCCAGGGGAGGGTGGGAAAAGGACTAATCCCCTCCCAAAGGGGAGAAAAAAGGCAACAGTAAAGGCAACCTTGTTTTTCCCTTGGAAACTACTACACTAAGGAGATTGGATCATCTAGTTATCATTCCCAAAGACATGCATTGAGAGATTCTAGTTTGAGGTACAAAAAGTAATTATAACAATTCAGCAGGTGCTTTGTTCTTGGCATATTCACAGCCTACTGCAAACTGCATTCTGCTGAAAAATATGGCAACTCACGAAGACAACTTGAGGGTGCTCCTCAACAGTATGTACAATTGAAATTGTAATTTTATTTAATTTAAACTTCATCCAAATATATAAAATATGTATTCAGATATTTAATTTTTTAATGATGCCCAAATTAGAGAAACTAATTTGTTCTGATTTTTAGTACAATAAAGTCATTTGAAATAAAATCCTACCTTACTACTAAAATTAAAGTTTGGACCATCCAACTGTCTCATAGCTTGTGATGTGGATAAAGGTTTATTTGGGGACTGCTTTCTATCTTTCTTTAGGCCTCCCTCTAGGCTCAGGGATGTATCCTCCTTAGTATAATTGAAAACTTCTACTCCTACAGATCATATTTGCTACAATTGGTGAAAAAAAGAGTTCCACCCCATTCTGCTAGAATGTCTTTTTCCTTCTCCCATGCCTGTATTTCCTGTTTCTCACAACTAAAAATCATTTAAAGGACTTTAAGGAATAGGGATGGGTTCTCCACCTTGAAAATAAATGCATTTGAAATAAGTTTTGCTTTTGTTTGGGCAGAATTAGGAAGGAATGAAAAATAATCATGTTTCTAGGTGACTGGGAATGAAAAAAATATTTTATTTGTACTTGAAAAATAACTAAATAAAAACCTTATATTTGTACAGCACTTGAGAATTTGTTTTAGGTTTTTTGGCAAGGCAAATGGGGTTAAGTGGCTTACCCAAGGCCACACAGCTAGGTAATTATTAAATGTATGAGATCGGATTTGAACCCAGGTACTCCTGACTCCAAGGCTGATGGTTTATCCACTATGTCACCTAGCCGCCCCAGTACTTGACAATTTTTAAATCACTTGAAAACAATATTGCCTCACTTGTTTTTTTCATAATAACAGTGTAAGGTAGACAAGGTAAGTATCATTGTACCCATTTAAGAGATGAAGAAAAAAGCTTAGGTAGAAACTAAAGAGCTTCAACAAAAACTCAGGCATTCTAAATATTACTGCAGTGTTCTTTTCCCTTCTATACTATAATTTTTTTTCTCTCAGAAGCCCTTTAGTCAGAAATTATTATTTATTTTCTATGCTAAACAAATATGGTTAAAAATTCTATGTTTATATGATCTTTTCATTATTCTAGAAGGTGATAGCCCATTTATCCTGTTAGTCTTTAATATATGCCAATAGGTAAATATCATTTCTTTACCAAAAGAAAGCATAGGAAAGCATTCAGTAAAAGTATTGTTTCAGTGAACTGCACAGAATTAATCAGTATTTGAATAGCATTTCTAATTTTCTTGATATACACAAGAATTAAAATATACATCAGCTGGACACCAGGAAGAACACTCTTTGTACCTGTAAGGATCAGAGAAATCAAATATGTCTCTTACTTTCTCTCACCTCCACCCTTTTTGGATGAAGTCAAGAATATTTGATGATGTATTTATATCAAAAAAGTTTCAGAAATCATACATGAAGGATATGTAGTACTGTGGAAACATACATTAAAGGATATTTACCATCAGAGATTACCTACTTGAATGCTAAATCACATGCCATTTAGTTATATATCTATAACTTTTTAGTTAGCATGACAAAAGGATAGTTATTGCATGATTTATGAAGTATAAAAGAACAGAAATCCTCAATGGGGAATATTCAGTGAGACTGGGAAACTTGAACAAATGTATTTTACCATTCTTTATATCAAGACATCTTTATTAGAAAATCCAATCAACTAACCAATGGAAAATTAAGGGATAATTTTTGGGGGATTCCATATAAATAATAAAGAATAGACTGATTCTATCAGGATAATAGGCAAGGTTAGGATAAAAAACCCAAAATAGACATAGGCCTGGTTCTGAAGACAAGAGTAGAGATTCTATCTTTTCTCTATTAAGAAAGTAATTTATGATTGAGCAGAAACAGTGAGCCTTCTTATGAAAGGAATATTATAGGTACTTCATTTTGAAAGTCAGAGGAAAAGTAGAAACATGAGTCAAAAAATTAAATACCACATAAGCCAATATAGGGAGGATCATAAAAATTATAGTAATTACTGGTTTGGGGTTCTGTTAGGACAGGTGTTTGTCAGGGCTGTTCATTTACCTTTGAGTCTACCTTCACCCAGCTCTCACCTGTGGCTCCAAGAAGCTCCAGCTTATGCAATGATTCTCTGTCCTGGCAGATAGGTTAAACCAGGTTGAGGGGCAGCTGACAGCATCAAGCATGTAGATGAATTAGGAGGAAATTTACCACAAACATCTGAAATGCTCCAAAAGCTAGGAAGGAAGTTGAAATAGGCATTATGGATTGATTCGAGCTTGGCCAGACAGACAATTGCAGATGTACAGATAGTTCAAGGGATTACCATTCAACCTGACTTTTGTCTTATCACTGGACTTCAATGTATCTGGGAGAGAGAGAGAGAGAGAGAGAGAGAGAGAGAGAGAGAGAGAGAGAGAGAGAGAGAGAGAGAGAGAGAGAGAGAGAGAGAGAGAGAGAGAGAGAGAGAGAGAGAGAGAGAGGCTGGTAACTGCCAATTCATGTGTAAGTCAAGATATTATCCCTTGATGTGACTGGTACTTTTCAAAAATGAAGGATGAGAGGAAGCTAAGTGGCACAGTGTATAGATCACCAGCCCTGGAGTCAAGAGGTCCTGAGCTCAAATCCTGCCTCAGACATTTAATAATTACATAACTGTGTGACCTTGGGCAAGTCACTTAACTGCATTGCCTTACCAAATAAATAAATAAAACAAAGGATGAACAACTCGGAGGGAGTTGGGGCAAAATGAGAGCAAATGAGAGTCCATTTCCTTCCAGGGTAACTTCATTTCAATACTTCTAATCATTTGAAAATTATTCTGATGAACCCTCTTTAATTTTTAAGTTTTCTCTATATGCTCTTCTTTCCTACAACTTTATGAAAAAATAATATTCTTCAAAGATGGCTAATGGTGACTTCCTAATTAGGAGTGGAATTTGAAGAGAAGGACATGAAATGTTGTGGTTGAGTTTAGAAAATGAGGTTGGAAAAGGTTGGAGAAGGAGCCTGAAAAATCTGTTTCTCATTTTTCCCATCTAGCTCTGCTTTGAAAAAGATATGATTCTAATTTGTCTTTAACCAGATTTTTTCCTTTCTTTACTACATTTAATTCACTGTAAAATCTTTACAATTTGTCCAAAAGTTTTTTAGTTCCCTCTTCCATAGGAAAAACTTTTGTTTTTACCAGTAGAACACTTCTATTGAGGAAGATTCAATGAAGCTTCCGATTAAAAGAACATTTCCTTAGAGGGTGTATCTTTGCTTTTCTGTGAAATTTGCAGCACATTGAGTGATACCCCTTATTTATAAAAAAAAAAAACTATTTTATATATTTTTCATTTAGAAGAACTGTTTTAAGAGAAAGATCAAGGATATGTTATAACCACCCAGAGAAGGTTACACAGATGCAGCACCAGAGTGCCAGTGAAAGGAGGTGCAGAATACTAAGCTATAAGGGATGAAGCATAGTTTATTTTTGAATATTTTTGAATTATTTTTGAAGGGTAGTTTTGGAGAGAAACCCATGGTTGACTATCTCTGGAATGATGAAATGAGACTCATCTTCCTGTCATCTGATCCATCAATTTCAAGTCCCTTTGTCATCATGTCACAGACCCCATTCTAGAGTCTGCAATACTCTAATCTCTCCTTATCCCTACCCCACTTTAAAATTTTTCTATCTTCTCTCCTATTCTCTCAGAATTCCTATATCTGAAGGTAGACCAAGGAATCCCTCCCTGACTCTCAGATGAAGCAATTCTATTGGTGTGGCAAATGTGAACCTCAGCCAAATAATTCCATTTAGAGACAACCCTAATTGTAAGGAGAAGCAGATGCTGAAACATGCAGCAAAAGCCAAGTCCTGTCAGTGGTTCCTTGCTCTACAAATCCTCAGAGCTCCTGCTGCTCAGCACTGATCCCCAATAGTGAAGTAGCAGCATTGACACCATCATATAGCCAGGGAGTAGAGATAGGACAGAAGTCAAACAAATATGCAGGATGAAGTAGAATAAGGTAGAGCATTTTTGTTTGCTTTTTATTTTTTTCCTTTTTCTTGCTCTTAGAATTAGATAAATAGAATCAAGAATACATTTAGTGCTTATAAAATTTGATCAATGAGGCAATATTATCAATTACTACATCTAGGGAAATCCTAAATATTTGCAGTATATCTGAGTAGAATATTCATCCTGAAGAAATAAAAGAATTCTAAAGGTATTTCAAGCACAAAAGTAAGGAAACTAAGCTACTGAAAAGTTAAATATATTCATCTTTGTATTCATCGCATAACTCAGAACTTATAGCTTCCTTCAAAGCTCAGCTCAAACTCCAACTATTACTTGCATCTTTTTTGATGTCTATAGTTGCTTATGTATCCTGAAAGGACCTCAGATTTCTTATACACATTATGTATGTGTTTATATTTTATGATTGGACATATATGAATACATGTATGCATATGGATATGTATATAATTATATAATAAATACATATATACATATCTAGATGAATGTGGAAAAGAGAACTATTTTAGTATATGCTATTTTCTTCCCAAGAGAATACTCCTTAGGGAAAGTATTTTTATATCTATAACTATGTGTTTTTTTATATTTTTTTCTTTGCATGCCTATTAACACAGTGCTCAGCACATACTAACTATTTAATAATTGCTTGATTATTGATTAAATTGTGATGAAAAATATAAGCAATTTATTAAATATATATGTCAAGTATGCTCATAAAATAATTCATTAGAGAAGATTGTTCATTTCATTCAATATATTAGTTTCATTCAAATTAAATGGTAATAAATTCTATTTATAAATTCATCAATAAAGCCAATTTTCTTTAAAGCTGAGAAAAATAAACATTGAAGTTCAATTTCAATTATAATAAAGTTTGATTAACATGTTTTGATTTGTAAACTGTTGAACCAAGTATGCAGGTGGACCTGACTTACCTCCAGTAATTCTGTCTCTTTTGTCCATCTGGCATTTTAGGCTTTCAGGCAAATTTACCTGGCATATTTCAAAATAAGTTCCAAAAGCACGAATTATAGTTAAAATGTTAACCTCATCAGTTGCACATTGTTCCAGAATAATGCTTTACCCTCCCTGTGCTTTTACTCTTCAAATTCTAACATACATAAAGATATTAGTATCACTATACCTAGTTATAAGGAAAGGAAGTGTTTGAAAATTTGCTGTTATAAAATGGATAAGGTAGCAGGCAAATTTGTTATTCAATATCTAAGCCCTCACAGTTATACATTTTTCAAGTCCCTGAAGTGCCATCTTGCCCCAGCTGCCCTGGCATATATCCCAGTTCAATGTAGGGCCAGCCAAAAAAAAGTTGGTCAGGTAGCTAGAGTTCTTCTATAATATAGCAAAATGATTTTTTTTTCCTTTGGGGGAGAAAAAAAGATGATTTGTTTCATTTACATTTCAACTTCGTTAAACCTATCCAAGCAAAGTACTGGTGTGAAATGCATTGGCCAGCAACCATGCCCTTGAATAAATACGATAACAACCACTAAGCTAAGTAGGGTGTGCCCTTGTCTCACAGAGAATAGAAAAAAAGAACACTCAGAGAATTGGAAAAAAAGAACATTCCTAAGAATTAGGAAATCTAGATTTTTATACTACCTTTGCCAACTAACAAACTGTTTGACCTTGGACAAATAATTTAGTATCTCTGAGCCTTAGTTTCTATATCTTTAAAATGGAGAGATTAGTCTAAATGGTTTTTAATATTACATTTCAATTCTAAATTCCAGGATTCTATCTATAATTACTGACAAAAGATGTTGTTTTCTTGACTGTAATACTGTATTCTGTGGTGAAAGCTATACCTCATTGATGAATAAGTTATATTACAAAAATTTCAAACTTATGTGACCAGACCTAGTCTGCTATTTAAGAAACAACTTAGATATTTTAGAATGCTTTATTATCAGTAGGTTGGTCACAAGGTGATAAATTCTTGAAACAAACAAATGAACAAAAAGAATTATTCTCAACCCTGAGAAGTAACAGTGAAAAAATTGTAGAAAAGGTAACAGAAAATGATAGCAATCATATCGTTTTTAAAATATGAGAAAACCTCCTAATTATTAACAATGAGAGTTTGTTCCATGACTAACACATTGAAATTTAATGGAAAAACTGTACTTCATCATTGTGATATATGTCTATGATAAACAAAATTGAAAAATAAAAGGAAATTGTAGCTAACTGAGAGGATGGTTCACAGGTCCTGGTTCAACAAGCAAATGAATCTATTAGAAGAGTGTTTTAATCAGAAACCAATAAACAACAAAGTATATTGTCTCATGGGATGATATGTCATCTCACCTTGCTGTGCTTATGAAAAGCAGAAGCAAAAATGACACTATAAAATTAATTTTGCCTGATATATCAGCTTATTTTTGCAAAAGAAAAAATGTCTTAAAGGAATTATGTGAATAATTTAAAAATACCCTGCAAAAGAGGTCAAAACATGTTTTGAGAATGGGAGGACTGTAAAAAAGAACAATGAAAACTTTGCTCCAGTTCAAGAAACAAAAAGATGCCAAATGACTCCTAACTATTTCTCCAAGCTATTTGATATTTGAATATAGCCAAAAGGATCTAGTCATAACAATCACAGAATAATATCCCAATAAATGAAATTAACTATCAAATCACAGATTTAATGATCTGCAAATCATATCCCAATAAGTTATTGGTATGAAATTAAAAGAAATGTGCATATTTGACAAAAAGAAAAAAGGATAGACATGAGATAAAAACGATGACAACACTTTCCAAAATGTTTACTGGACTTGAATTGTAAGTGATTTTTAAAAATGGTAAAAGTCAAAATTATTGCTCTTGCATGCTATTATTTTCATTAGAAGTTTGACTTATGCAAAGCATTCACCCTCACTAAAAGATCCCATGACTCTTTCCCAAGTCATAAGGCATACAACCAATGTCAATGTCATGTTAAAACACTATGGGGAAAGATAGTTGGTTATGAGTAATATTGCATCATAAAACAGTGAAGAGCAGTGGAAGTAGAAACAAATCTAAAGAAAGTTCAGGATAAGACTCAAATGAGTCCTATCACCTCCAGAAGCTTCATAAGTGAAGATGTCATGAAGATAACCAAAAGATGGAAAATGGGACAAACCTATTACTATTTAATAAATGACTTATTTTCATCATCAGTGACAGTGGAATTAACACATCTTGAAACTAAGAACTAAAATCCTTCTCCTAATCTCACTATGAGATATCATCATTAGTGTATTAGTAAATATTGATAAGCAACATCTCCTAAAAATGGACGAATAACAAAATGTTAAATTCAATTTGTAATATAATAATTTTCTCCATTTACTTTCTTTTTTTTATTTAGGTTTTTTTTTTGCAAGGCAAATGGGGTTAAGTGGTTTGCCCAAGGCCACACAGCCAGGTAATTATTAAGTGTCTGAGACTGGATTTGAACCCAGGTACTCCTGACTCCAAGGCTAGTGCTTTATCCACTATACCACCTAGCTGCCCTCCATTTACTTTCTTAAGTGTAATCAACAACAAAAATTAATCCCCAATTATTTCTGAAGTTTAAATGCTTAGTATGAAAATTTAACAATTAACTCTCAAAAGTAAAGCTCAATTGCTTACACAACACCCTGGATATGCTTAAGATGAAATGACTTATGAAGGTTAGACTGAAAAGAGTGGCTGAACAAAATCAAGTACACATCAAGAGATCCATGCCAGGGGCAGCTAGGAGGTGCAGAAGATAGAGTACCAGCCCTGGAGACAGGAGGACTGAGCTCAAATTCAGCCTCAGACACTTAATAATCACCAAGCTGTGAGACCTTGGGCAAGTCACTAAATCCCATTGCCTTCAATAATCAAAATAAAAAAAAAAGAAATCCATGCCAGAAGCAATACAATATTGTAAACATAGAGGCTCATCTTACAACACATCTTAGGGAATTAAAGGCATGAAAAGAAAGAAAAAAGATTGTTAATTTGTGCATCAATACAATCCAGAAAACTTGATTAACTACTTTATCAATTGTTTGCTTTTTTCATCTTCATTAAAGTTTTTTGAAAATTATTGTGTGATTACAAAGTGTCTCTGATGAAAAATGAGACAGGTAGAGGTAGACCTTTGCAAATAATTTTCTACAAAAGAATATTAGTGCCATGCAAACTATAAAAGTGACAGAAATAATAGAACTCTAATGAGAATATAAGATTCTGTCATGATCAGTTGATTACAAAAAATGCATTTGAAGAAGTAGATCACATCATAACTTTAATGACTTTTATACTCAGGAGTCACTTATATAAGATATCTTGTTAAATGAAGTCAAATAACTCAATGAACTTAATTATTATTGTCAAGGGGGACATAAAATAAGATGCATGCCAGTCTGCCATATTCCTTACAGTCATGGAAAACATCTTACACAACGTCCAAATAGAAGAGAGATTCCTAAGAAGATCAAAATCCACCTGATGCTACAGCATACAGATGAGATATTATACTCGTAACAATACTCCCCATCATTTTAAAATCTCTTAGATAAAATCCATAATTACTCAAAAGAGACTGGCCTAATATTTTTCCATAAGTTAAAAATGAAATGAATAAACAATGCTCATTAGTCCTATTTTGGTCTGTAAGTGAATGACTATTTCATTAAGTTAGTACATTATTATATTTATCTTGGGTAGATATTGCAGTTGGATAATGATTTAAATGCAAAATGGAATAGAAGGAAAAAAGAGCTAGTTCAATTCATTTGGGGAAAATATGTCTGATCAAAAAGGTTAGAAACCACTGAAATAGTTAAACTGCAAAGCCCCTCCCAAACAGATAATACAAAGTTGGATGATGGTCACTAATAAACTTCTATTTACACCTAATCAGAGATAGGTCAGAATTCTTCATTATTTTCATTAAAGATGATTCAAATAAGTCTGCTATCTCTACAATTAAATCAGGATCGTGCATATTTCTATGCATCTTAACAACTTCCAGATGGTGGATATATTAAAATGAAACCAAGACTCTAATGAAAGTGTAAGGAAATATTAGTAGAGCACAAAATCTATGAACACTAAGACAGTGATTTTCCAACTAGTCTCCTAGCTTTGTAAAATGCCACTGGCAAGAATAATGCTGCTTCCATAATGTTACTAGAGTGCTGTATTAGTAAAGCAGCATGTCAACTTCATAAAAGGGTAATGACTTCCTTAAGTGATAGTAAAATAAGCTTTCATGCTGAGATATGCTGAGCCACAGTTACTGTTCCTCTGTAGCAAGGGTAGATGCATTACCTACTTTGTATTTCAATTTTTCACTAACTGAAAAAAAATTACAATAATGGTCACATTTTCCTCTCTATGAAGAAGAATCTGGTGGAGATCACCGAACAGATAAAAGTGATAAATTCTTGATGCGAAATTTATACTTATTTTGACAGTCTTCTTTATAGAATTCTGCTATGGGGACACAACATGAGTATACTCTACTTGTCTGATCATAGAATTTTTCTACCACTATCTCATTTCTCTTCCATTGAATGCAGACATGTTAGACTCCTCCATTGATTCAACTTCAGAAAATATGCAAAGCACCTATTAAGTAGATAATGAGACATGTATTTGGAAGCCAATTCTGAAGTGATGCTACTCACAATAAAATTGCATAAAGGATATCTACTGCAATTAAAAACATCACTAGGGATTGGTCACAGTGGCTTACACCTGAAATATCTCCTAGAAAGGAGGCTGACACTGGAGAATCTCTGGAGCAAGAGCATTCTGAGCTAAAATGAGCTAAGACAATTGGACGCTGAGTGAGTTTGGGGTAAGGAAAAAACCAGTCTGCCCAAAAGGGGGCAAACAGGGCCACATGCTGAACAGAACTGGGAACTGAACATGTTTGGCTGCTGCACTTTCAGCTTGGGCATAAAAAAATTACAGACCTATCTATGCATACACACACACACACACACACACACACACGCACACACAATAAAAATTTAAAAATACCAACTATTGTCTTAGTTAGAAAGAACTTTAAAAATATTTCCATTCTAACCTTCTCCCTAGAGTGAAAAGATATATTATTGGAATATTCTATCTCTAAAATCTCCAGTGACAGAGTTTTCATATCCTTTTCTAACCTGTGGAAGGAAACGATGTAGTATACGGTTGCCAGGGCCCATTCCAGTTAAGAAATTGTCTGATGTCACTCTTACAGGAAAAAAAAAAACTTTGTTTCTCCTAATCTTAATCATTTATAGTTACCATTTTATTTCATTTCCTTTGAGGAAAAAACCACAATTATTTCTGCCAAAAGAAAGCAAAAAAAAATTGAGCATTTTTCAAGGGAAAGATAAAGGGGAGAAAGAATGAATAATTTTCCTGATTATTCAGTTTTCCTTCCTTCCTTCCTTCCTTCCTTCCTTCCTTCCTTCCTTCCTTCCTTCCTTCCTTCCTTCCTTCCTTCCTTCCTTCCTTCTTTCTTTTCTTCCTTCTTTCCTTTCTTCCTTTCTTTTGTAAATTAAATCTCACTATCTCTTCTCAATTGCATATGCAATATTCATTCATACTCAGATTTCACTAATGATCAGCATGGGAGCTTTAACCTTCTCTGTTTCTGTCATGAGCAAATCAGCCCTTCCTCAACAAATCCTGGAAATTTACCATATTTGCTTTTCAGACTTAATGTAGACCCTCAATTAATTGCAGTTAAGAATTATTGCCCAATGTGGTTGAAAACTATTGAACTCAATCATCCTCTGTTCTCTAGCAGTCTTAATGAAAGGTAGACACCACCATACTTAGACATTATTTCTTAATCTGAAAAATAACTGAAGTTAAAAATATAACTGAATGATAACTGAAATTCTATTCTCATACTTAGTGTCATGGAAGTGACCCTAGATTTTTCATTTCAATTCAGTGATGTACAGAGTAATAATAAAATATTGTACAATTCAGCAATCATATATTAAATGTCTACTGTTGAGCAATGTACTATGCTAAGGTTTTTGGATAGAATTATTCCTACCCAAAAAGACCTTGCATCTCTCACTCAAGGAAGGATTGCATCCTCATAGAATGTGCTAAACTTAGAATGGTGACTTGTATATGTCTTTCAACCTAGGACTCAATACTAGTCAATTGATCAGGAAATGATTTTTACTTAAAAGTTGTGTAAGAGGCTGCAATTGATTTAAATTTTGATGAAATTAAAATTACAATAGGACATAAAGCATCAACTGGATTATTTTAATCCACAGAAACTCATGAAATAATTTAATAAGGAACAGAAAAATTTGCAATAGCTACACTGGCAGCTATTTCAACCAAAAGGACAAAAATCTATAAAATATAGAAAAAATATTTCTCTGCTGATAGTGGGTCTTTGATTCATGAGTTCAGGTTTTATACAGCTCTCTTTCTCTCCTCTACCTTTCACTATGAAGCAGAAAGGTGTACTCTTCACAAGAGAAAGAGAAGGAAGAAAAAATTTTTCCTGTCAAGTTTTGGCAAAACATTTTTCTCTTCTCTCAATAGCACAAGTGTGGTACAATAGATATTGCACTGAATTTCTAGTGAAGAGGACCTGAATTAATATCTTAATTTTGAATCAGACAAAACTTAGCAGTTTCGTGACTTCCTGCACTCAGTCTCAGTTTCCTCATTTGAAAAATGATAATAATTATACCTATGTCAAAGGATTTAATTTGGATTTGAGTTTTTCCTTGTCCAGAGGTTATAGAATCCATGACCTATCCCTCCTTATTAAGGATAGGAAAAAGCAACTTATGGCATAGATCATAGATTGGTAACTAAAAGGGAAGTCAGAAATCATCCAGCATCTGTTCCTTCATCTTACAGTTAAGGAAACAGAGATTTATTAGGTTGCTAAGATTATATAGGTAGTAAATAAAAGAGGTAGGATTTGAACCCACTTCCTGGGTTCAAAAGTAAAATGGAATTTTACTTAAAAGTTGTGTAAGAGGCTGCAATTGATTTAAATTTTGATGAAATTAAAATTACAATAGGACTTAAAGCATCAACTGAAATGTGAAGGAGAAAAATCATCTGAGTTTGCTAATTTTGGTTGATGGTATTTTTATTTAGTTTATTCTCAACTTAAGAAATAAAACAAGCAAATCCATAACATAGTAGAAATGAAAGAAAAAGTACATGAAACTACAAATCTAATATGTACTTCATGTACTAATTTACTACTCCTTTAAAATGTATAATAAAGGGACAGTTAGGTGGCGCAGTGGATAGAGCACTGGCCGTGGAGTCAGGAGTACCTGAGTTCAAACCCGGCCTCAAACACTTAATAATTACCTAGCTGTGTGGCCTTGGGCAAGCCACTTAACCCCATTTGCCTTATAAAAACTAAAAAAAAAAATTAAAAATTAAAAAATAAAATGTATAACAAAGTTATTGTGTAACACCCCCTCTTTTTTCTCCCTTCTACAGAAATGACTACCATTAGACATAAATATGTATAATATGTAAAATCATTCTAGACATATTTATATTTATCATATCTTTCTCTGGATGCTGATACCATCTTTCTTCATATATACTTTTTAATATATTTGAGTATTTATATTAGTCAAAATTACTTAGTCATTCAAAGTTGATCCTAAAACAATTTTGCAGATACTGCATTCAATGTTCTGTTTGTTCTGTTTATTTCACTCTTCATTATTTCATACAAATCTATACAGGATTTCTAAAATCCATTGAGTTCATTGTTTCTTGTAGCCTAGCAGTATTCCACCACTATCAGATTTTACAATTTGCTTAGCTATTGCTCAATTGATGGGCATACTTGCAATTTCAAGTTTTTTTTAACCACAACAAAGAGAGCCGCTATGAAAATTTTAGAACATATAGAGTTTTTTCCTTTTTTCCCCCTAATTATCTTTGGGAAAAAACACTATTTTTCCTAATTGTCTTTGGGAAAAGACCAAACGTATTGTTGGATCAGAGAGTATAGGGAGTTAGTAACACTTTGGGCATAATTCCAGTTTGCTCTTTAAAATGGTTAGATCAGTTCACAATTCCACAACAGTGAAATATTGTTCCAATTTTTCCACATCCCAACATTTGTTATTTTTACCTTCAATCATTTTAAGCAATCTGATAGTTATTTATAGATAACCAGGTGAAGAAAGAGCACAGCACACTTATAATAGAATTAAGAGTAGGAAGACTTTAGTAGAGAAGTAATCTGGGAACAGGGAGTATGCCCCCCTCCAGAAATATCTGTAGGTGTCACCTACAGAGACATGAAACTTCCAGGAAGGAGCATGAATGTAAATCTCTTCTTCCTCATTTCCTACATTCTCTTACATGCCACTTTAGTGCCCTGATATGAATACCTGATAATATCTCATCTGAGAACAAAAGAAAATTAAAGATTTTAATAAATTTACTTTATTAAGTAAAATATTAGAAATATGTACTGCTATTACTAGAACAATATATACATTTACTTGTGTATACAAATATGTTTATAAATATAGATATTATCCATGTATATATATATTAGCTTCATATGTTTGTATATACATGCATATGCATAAACAAAATATATATTATGCATTTTTATATAAATCCAGACAACACTGCTTATGGTGAGTCTATCAAAAATAAATATCATGTGTTTGGTGGAAGGATTACAATGTCCCATCACAAAGCTTGCATTATACTTGCAGTAAACCATAAGATATCAGTAAGAATCAGGAAGCCTCACATTAACTCTATTTAATGGCAAATTACACCAGAATGACTCACACTGGGTTTTAAAGTGAAACCTAGAAATTTTAGTTTGTTCTAAATTTAGTCAAGTGTGTCTCCACATTCACAGTATTTAGCACCATATGCTATGTCTCTGTTCAAATTCTCCTAATCTGCTCATAGTGACTACAGATGTTCTCTTTTTAATGAAAACAGTGTCCAGTCTTTTCTGGGATGGACACATGCTACATTTCCATTCCTAAGCAGAAGAATGTGTTCCAATTTACACATTCTCTCCTATAAACTCATAAGGTTTGCTGTTTTTCTCATATTCTAGGCAGTTCGTTGTTTTTTAAAGCAGTTTGTGCATTTCAAGTAGTGTGTTTCAAAGATTTGCCCCTAAGGCAATGTTCTGGAATGATGTACAGTACTTACAGCATTCATCACATTTTTTTATAGAAAGATTTTTATTCTTTGAGACTAATTTGTTGTACCACATTCTTCTGCAAACAAATGAAAATGACTAAGAATGGACGATAAAATTTTCAAAAGCAAGCTGAAAGCTAAGCACAAAATCTAAACATTTGTTCTTTCACTCTTGGTTGCTTTTTAGATTTGTCAAGTTAATCTCATCAATAAACTGATCTCCAACTCTTCGTCTATTCAAATTCATTTCAGTCCATTTTTATTAAGCAAATTTCATGAAACAAATTCATGGCAAACCTGTTTCTATGATTTTGCCACTAGAATGCAACCCAATCATAGTTATTACAAAACATACTAATATTCTGTGCCTTCATCTCTCTCCACTTATGTGACAATAATCATGACAGATAGTGAGCAAAGTAGATTTCAAAATTTCCATATGTTATAATCAACTTTCACACAATTTTGAACACTCACAGTTAAATGAAAAATGTTATTTATAAATTCAATAGATTATAGGGCAAAACTTCTGGCAAGATGGCTGAGTGAGAGGTCTTATTCAAAGTCAGTTCCCTCCTATCATCTCAAAATAGAAAAAAATTTGCCAACTGGTAGAATGAAAGAGGAAAGAACTCATCAGAGGAAAGATAGCAGTGAATAACCAGCAGAGGCTGATAAAACAAAGAAATGAATAACTAATTAAGATAAGATTCAATGAAATCAATAAATATTATACAATAAAATAACTTTATCAAAACCCCTAATGAAAGGGAAAATGTTAAAAAAAAAGATCTATTCAGAGAAAAGCAGAAATGATCATTTAATGACAACAAAAATTCAAAATGGTTTAAAGAAGTAATAAATGGATTAAAACAAGAAATAAAGATAGAAATTAGGGAAGAAAGTTAATTCTAAGGGGAAAATATAGGAGTAAAGAATTTAAAGACAAAAAATTGCTCCCTAAAAAAATGAATTCTCTGAAAAAGCAAATTTAAAAAGATTTTAAACTTAAATTGGACAGAATGAAATCAAAAGATAATATTTGGGAAATGAAGGGGATCTTCAAAATCAAGGCAACTGTATGAACTGATTATGTAGAAATAATCTTAGAATAATAGCTCTTTCAGAAAAAAATTGTAATCATAAGTTTATATTCAGGAAAGCTTATGAGAAATTATCAAAGAAGCATTTTTAAAGAGATTAAAGTTTAGATTTATAAAATACACATGATTTTGACAGAAAGAGATTCTAATTTTAACCCATTAGGAATTTTTGTCAGACTTTAAAACTTCCACATTAAACAACAAACATTAGAATTAGCCATGGGAAAACCCTTTATATATACCAATTTTTGAATGACTTTGCTCAAACTCTTCTAATTTGCAAGAAATAAAAAAAAAAAGGAAATCGCATACTATCTCCTTTTTTTAAAAGTCTTCAAACTCTTTTCAAGTAGAGGCTAATTTAATGGCCTATAAAGTTCCTTCCAAATTACAATTCTGTAATTCTGATTTGATTCAGGAATATTATATATGAATATTAAAATTGTTTTGAACTTGAAAGTAAAATTTTCTATGAACTTGCATTTAATCGTCACTAAAGAATAATATAGTTGCAGGCAAAGAAAAATATAAGCCATTCCTTCAAAGATATGGGCAGGACATTTGACATGCAAATTAACAAAGAATACATGAAAAAGATAAGTATAGACAACAAGAAAAGGTTAAAAAATTGCAGTAGGGGGGAAGGATCAAGATGACTGAGTAAAGGCAATGATTGAGCCAGCTCTCTTTCAGATCCCTCCAAATACCTTTAAATAATTACTTTTAACAAATTTTATAGTGGTAGAACTCACAAAAAGATGGAATAAAACAATTTTCCAATCCAAGACAATTTAGAAGGACAACAGAAAAAGTCTGTTGCATCAGAGCTCACAATGCACTACAGGCCACACAAGTGTACATTGACTCCCAGTAATCCAGGAACAGGCAATCTGGTGATCAGATCAATGGCAGCCGTGGTGGTATCGAGAACTCTGAGCCCACAGACCCCAAAGACAGCAGAGAAGGTTGGCAGGAAAGGTGTGTTGCACTTGGATGAGAGTGGAGCCTAGCACGGGCAGCCAAAACCCAACAACACTAGAAGCAGACCTTGGGAGCCACTGAATCAACCACAGCTACAGATGCTTCCAGAGGCACAGTTCAAAGATTGTAAGGGGCTAAGAAGGAGATTACAGGGGCTTCTTTTGATAACACTGAGACAGGACTCTGTTGCTTTACCCATACTTAGCTCTAAATCTTAGTCCTAAATTATTATCCCAGGGAAAAAGAGGAGCAGTGGAACAGCAGAGCTTGCTGATATAGAGGAGAAGGGATCCTCTTCACAGCTCCAAACCAGCAAAGAGAGCTTGTGGTCACTCAGAGACCAGAACATAGGCTAGGAGAATTACAAATTCTCCTACATCTTTTTCTTAGATCATACCACTTTGGAAGAACTAAAAACTTCCAGGTCCCTAGAAGTATCTGACAACAGCTGCACAAACCTACAGAAGCTTGGAACAATTTGCCCTCTACCCTAGAAATGTAGCTCTACTTCAACCTAGAGATAAAAATCAAGTCAAAGGTTGAAAAATGAGTAGAGAAAAAAACTCTGACCATAAAGAGTTATTATGGTGATAAGGAAATTCAAAACACATACTCAGAAGATACTAAAGTCAAAGCTCCATATGAATTGGTCTCAGTCCGTGGAAAATATCAAAAAAAAATTTGAAAATCAAGTAAAGGGGGAAGCTAGGTGGTACAGTGGATAGAGCACTGACTCTGGAATCAGGAGGGTCTGAGTTCAAACCCAGTCTTAAACACTTAATAATTACCTAGCTGTGTGGCCTTGGGCAAGTCACTTAAACCCATTGCCTTGTGAAAAACAAACCAAAAAAAAAAAAAAGAAGAAAAGAAAATCAAGTCAGAGAGGTAGAAGAAATATTTGGAATAAAATTAAAGTGATGCAAGAAAATCCTGTAAAACAAGTCCGCAACTTGGTAAAGAAAATACAAATAATTACTGAAGAAATTAATACCTTTAAAATCAGGGTAGGGGACTTCCGGCCAAGATGGCAGAGAGAAGACAGGCACAGTTCTAGGAGAAACACCTGAATCTTCTTCTCATCAGACTTGGCTTAAAGTCAACCTACACATACTCAGTTAACTTATAAAACATCTAACCTTTAAAGAATTAAAAGGGGAAAAGGGGAGGGGGGACAGAGAAAGGGAAGGGGAGTGGAGGAAATAAGGGGAAATAACAAAAGGAAGGGAAGGGAACAGGGAAAGGGGAAAGAAAGGGGAGGGTGTGATATAGGAAGGCAAACACACTGAAGGGGGTGGTATTCAAAAACAAAATACTGGGGAATATGGATAAAAGGGGGAAAAGGGGGAAAATACAAACAGAGGAGAGATAGCACAGAGGGCAATAAAGAATTAGTAATCATAACCTTGAATGTGAATGGGATGAACTCTCCTTTAAAATGTAAGCAAATAGCAGAGTGGACTAAAAACCAGAATCCTACAATATGCTGCTTACAAGAAACTCATTTGAAGCAGAGAGATACATATAGAGTAAAGGTAAAAGGTTGGAGCAAAATATATTTTGCTTCAGCTGAAGTAAAAAAAGCAGGGGTAGCAATCCTTATCTAAGACAAAGCAGCAGAAAAAATAGATAGCCTTAAAAGAGATAAGGAAGAAAACTTTATCCTCCTGAAAGGTACCATAGACAATAAAGTCATTTCAATATTGAATATATATGCACCCAGTGGGACAGCACCCAAATTCTTAGAGGAGAATCTGAAAGAATTACAGGAAGACATAGACAACAAAACTTTACTAGTAGGAGACCTCAACCTCCCGCTATCAGATCTAGATAAATCAAATCATAAAACAAACAAGAAAGAAATTAGGGAGGTAAATAGATTGTTAGAAAAATTAGATATGGTAGACTTATGGAGGAAACTGAATGGGGATGGGAAGGAATATATCTTTTTCTCTGCAGTACATGGAACCTATACAAAAATTGACCATGTACTAGGACATAAAAACCTAATGATCAACTGCAGAAAAGCAGAAATAGTGAATACATCTTTCTCAGATCACAATGCAATAAAAGTCATATGCAATACTGGGCCAAGGAGATATATAGACCCAGAGCAAATTGGAAACTGAATAACCTCATCTTAAAAAATGAGTGGACCAAAAAACAAATTATAGAAAGAATTAACCATTTTATCCTAGCTAATGATAATAATGAAACAACATACCAAAACCTATGGGATTCATTCAAAGCAACTCTCAGGGGACATATTATAGCTCTAAATGCTTATATGAATAAATTGGAGAAAGAGGAAATCAATGAACTAAACATGCAACTAAAAAAATTAGAGAAACAAATCAAAAATCCCCAATCAAATACCAAATTAGAAATTTTAAAAATTAAAGGAGAAATTAATAAAATTGAAAGCAAAAAACTATTGAATTAATAAATAAACCCAAAAGTTGGTATTATGAAAAAAGCCAATAAAACTGATAAACCTCTCATCAATTTGATTAAAAAAAAAGAAAGAAGAAAACCAAATTGCTAGTATTATAAATGAAAAAGGTGAACTCACCACCAATGAGGAGGAAATTAAAGTAATAATTTGAAATTATTTTGCCCAACTTTTGCCAATAAATTTGATAATCTAAGTGAAATTGATGAATATTTACAAAAATATAAGTTGCCCAGGTTAAATGAAGAAAAGATTAAATACCTGAACAACCCTATCTCAGAAAAAGAAATTCAACAAGCCATTATTGAACTCCCTAAAAAAAAATCTCCAGGGCCTAATGGATTCACAAGTGAATTCTACCAAACATTTAAGGAACAATTGGTTCCAATCCTATATAAACTCTTTGGAAAAATAGGGAAAGATGGAACTCTGCCTAACTCTTTCTATGAAACCAATGTGGTACTGTTACCTAAACCAGGAAGAGTTAAAACAGAGAAAGAAAATTATAGACCTATTTCCCTGATGAATATAGATGCAAAAATCCTAAATAAAATCTTAGCAAATGGACTACAACAAGTCATCACTAGGATAATACATTATGATCAAGTAGGATTTATTCCAGGAATGCAGGGTTGGTTCAATATTAGGAAAACTGTTAGTATACTCAATTATATCAATAACAAACCTATCAGAAACCATATAATCATATCAATAGTTGCTGAAAAAGCTTTTGACAAAATACAGCATCCATTCCTATTAAAAACACTAGAGAGTGTAGGAATAAATGAACTGTTCCTTAAAATAATTAGCAATATCTATCTGAAACCATCAACAAGCATTATACTCAATGGGGAGAGGCTAGAAGCATTCCCAATAAAATCAGGGGTTAAACAAGGGTGCCCATTATCACCACTACTATTCAATATTGTATTAGAAATGTTAGCATCAGCAATTAGAGAAGAAAAAGAAATTAAAGGAATTAGAATTGGGAAGGAAGAGACAAAACTCTCACTATTCGTAGATGACATGATGGTCTACCTAGAGAATCCCAAGAAATCATCTAAAAAAATACTGGAAACAATTAGCAATTTTAGCAAAGTTGCAGGTTATAAAATAAACCCCCATAAATCCACAACTTTCCTATATATGACTAGCAAGAAACAGCAGGAAGAGCTAGAAAGAGAAATCCCATTCAAAGTAACCTCAGACAGTATAAAATACTTGGGAGTCTATTTGCCAAGACAGACTCAGAATCTTTTTGAAAACAATTATAAAACACTTCTCACACAAATTAAATCAGATTTAAATAACTGGGCAAATATCAACTGCTCATGGATAGGTAGAGCTAATATAATAAAAATGACAATTCTACCAAAACTAAACTATCTGTTTAGTGCCCTACCAATCAAAATCCCCCAAAATTACTTTAATGAGTTAGAAAAAATTGTAAGCAAATTCATATGGAGAAATAAAAAGTCAAGAATTGCCATGAATTTAATGAAAAAAAAATGCAAACGAAGGTGGCTCAGCACTACCCGATCTAAAATTATATGATAAAGCATCAGTCATCAAAATTGTTTGGTATTGGCTAAGAAATAGAGTGGTGGACCAGTGGAATAGACTAGGTGTAAAAGCAGGAGAGGATTATAGTAATCTGATGTTTGATAAACCCAAAGAATCTGACCATTGGGATAAAAACTCCCTCTTTGATAAAAATTGCTGGGATAATTGAAAGTTAGTATGGAAGAAACTTAGATTAGACCAACACCTCACACCCTTTACCCAGATAAGATCCAAATGGTTACAGGACATAGACATAAAAAACAATACTATAAGCAAATTAGAAGATCAAGGACTAGTCTACCTGTCAGATCTATGGAAAGGGGAACAGTTTATGACTAAGGAAGAGTTGGAGAACATCACTAAAAACCAATTAGATGATTTCGATTACATTAAATTAAAAAGTTTTTACACAGATAAAACCAATGTAATCAAGATCAAAAGAAAAGTAGTAAATTGGGAAACAATTAATGATTCTGATAAAGGACTCATTTCTAAAATATACAGAGAACTGAGTCATATTTTTAAAACAAAAAGCCATTCCCCAATTGACAAATGGTCAAAGGTTATGCAAAGGCAATTTACAGATGAGGAGATCAAAGCAATCCATAGCCATATGAAAAAATGCTCTAAATAATTAATTATTAGAGAAATGCAAATTAAAGCTTCTCTGAGGTACCACCTCACACCTCTCAGATTGGCCAGTATGACCAGGAAGGATCATGATCATTGTTGGAAGGGATGTGGGAAATCTGGGACACTGTTACACTGTTGGTGGAGCTGTGAACTCATCCAACCCTTCTGGAGAGCTATTTGGAACTACGCCCAAAGTGCAACAAAAATATGCATACCCTTTGACCCAACAATACTACTACTGGGTCTATACCCTGAAGAGATGAGGAAAAAGGGTAAAAACATTACTTGTACAAAAATATTTATAGCAGCCCTGTTTGTGGTGGCAAAGAATTGGAAATCCAGTAAATGTCCTTCAATTGGGGGAATGGTTTAGCAAACTGTGGTATATGTATGTCATGGAACACTATTGTTCTATTAGAAACCAGGAGGGATGGGATTTCAGGGAAACCTGGAGGGATTTGCATGAACTGATGCTGAGTGAGATGAGCAGTACCAGAAAAACACTGTACACCCTAACAGCAACATGGGAGTGATGTTTAACCTTGAAGGACTTGCTCATTCCATCAGTGCAACAATTGGGAACAATTTTAGGCTGTCTGCAAAGGAGAGTACCATCTGTATCCAGATAAGGAACTGTGGAGTTTGAACAAAGTACAAGGACTATTCCCTTTAATTGGGGGAAAAAAAACCCAGATGTCTTATTGTTTGATCTGGTTACCTCTGAGAATTCTGTTCTCTTTAAGGATATGATTTCTCTCTCATCTCACCCAATTTGCATCAAGGTACAACATGGAAACAAAGTAAAGACTGTTGGAGTGCTATCTGTGGGGTGGGGGTGGCGGAGGGAAGCAACATTGGGGGAAAATAGTAAAACTAAAATAATATCTTTAATAAAAATTTAAAAAAAATCAGGGTAGGTTAAATAGTTAAAGAAGTTCAAAGAGCTAATAAGAAGAAAAGCAGAACTGGCAAACTGCATAAAGAGGCACAAAAATTCATTGAAGGGAAAAAACTCCTTAAAAATGGAATTAGTTAAATGGTAAAGGTCACTAAAAACATAAATAATCCCTTCAAAAATAGAACAGAGCAAATGGAAATTAATGATTTTCTGAAAAGTCAAGAAAATAAAACAAAGCCAAAAGAAATGCAAAAACGGAAGACAGTATCTCATTGGAAAAAACAAAAGTACTGGAAAATAGACACAGGAGAGGTATAAAAATTTATGTAAATTATATAAAAATTATAATTTAAAAATAATTATTGGACTACAGAAAGCCATGATCCAAGGACAAATTGGAGGAGAGACCAGTCAAAGCTAAACATTTTTGAGGAGAGATTGTGAAAGAAGAGAGAGAGAGAACAGAATAAATCCAAGCATGAGGAGCAGGATGGAGGGACCTAATATTTGGAGTTGCAATTGAAGCAAGTTTCTATGTTAAAGGTCTCATTTTTCAAACATGGAGAACTGAGACAAATTTGTAAATATTAGAGGCATTCCCCAAATAATGAATGATCAAAAGATAATACATTTTTAAGTTATCGAGACTATCTATAGCCATATTAAAATATAATGTTCTAACACAATAGATTGGAGAAATGCAAATTAAAACAATTCTGCAGTACTATCTTATACCTATTATATTAGCTAATAGGACTGAAAAAGGAAAATGACAAACTGGAGGAAAAATGAGACACTAGTGCACTGTTGGTGGAGTGAACTGATTCAACTGTTCTATTGAGCAATGCCACTACTTCAAAAGAGGTGAAAAAGAAAAAGAAAAAGGACCTATATCTTTTCTCGTGGCAAAGAATTGGAAATTGAGGAAATGTCCATCAGTTGGGGAATGGCTGAACAAATTGTGGCATGTGATAATGATGAAATGCTACTCTTCTATGAGAAATGATGAGCAGGATGATCTCAATAAAACCTGGAAGGATTTGCATGAACTGATGCAAAATGAATTGAACTATGTACAAAATAACAGCACCATTGTAGGATGATGTTGTGAATGACTTAGCTAGATCTCAGCAATCCTGTGACCCAAAACAACTCTGAAAGACTTATGATGAAGAATGTCATTCATCCCCAGAAATTTTTTTCACTTTATTTTTTTGAAATTGTTTTTTTTTGGGGGGAGGGGGTTTATATTTTCTTTCATGATATGATTATTATGAAAATGTTTTGCATGACCACACATTTATAACCTATATTAAATTGCTTGCTTTCTCGATTGAGGGCTAATGGGGACAGGAGAAAGGGAGAAAAGTTGGAACTCAAAGTTTTAAAAATAAATATTAAAAATTGTTTTTGCATGTAACCAGGGAAAAATAAAGTACTAAATAAAATTTAAAAAACAATTAAAATCAATTCTTACCCACTTCTTAGGTATGCCGTATGCCATGACTATATATGTATATATATATATATATATATATATATATATATATATATATATACACATGACATATATGTGTATACACTATCCTAAATATATTTATATTTATAGCATGTCTGAAGCTTGAAAAATCTATAAGCCAACTTCAAAGTTGAAAGTGGGCATGGTAAAGAATTGAATTTTGATCTCTTTACTTGGAATATATACTGCATACTCTCATTAGTGAAATAATGCAATTTGGGATTTAGAATTTTAAAGAAAAAATTGTCCTTTGTTCTTCATGGTTTTCCACCATAGGTGAATGCCACAATAGATATGGTGCCTTATAGTCGCGGGTTCGAAGAGGAGTTATATTTATCCTAAGGAGGGAAAAAGTTGTTGCAACACAATGATACATTTCCTTGGAGTATAAAAAGGCAATTTAATGGCAGATTTCATGAGAAAGAATGGCTAAATGGATGTGTTAAGATAGTCTTTGATCTTAGAAAATACTTCATTCTATCATAACTGAGAAATTCAAGTTCCCAGAGGTATCTGGCAGGAATAGCAGAAGAATGAGAGGTGCTACAAAAAATGCAAATGGAGCCCCAAGTGGGCAATAGGTGTGTTTGGGCATGAGCCCCATGGTTCTTGATAAAGAATTCTTTTTTACCATACTAGACTTGCAACATCCTAAAGATCTTTATCTGAGACATAGAGATACACTAGATAGACTATTGGACTTAGTGTCAAGTAAGACTTGAGTTTTAATCCTTCTAGATGTTATTACACTTAGCTATGTAATTCTGAATAAGTCACTTAACTTTTCTCAGCCTCAGTTCCTTACCTATAAAATGAGAGGTTTAATTCTACCTATTCTCCAAGTTGTTTCTAAAAATCAAATAAATTAACATATTTTCAAATATCTTGAAAATCTTAAACAGGGATTATTTTATTGTTAATAAATTAATATTTCTGGGGGAGAGAGAGACAGACAGAGAGAGAGAGAGAGAGAGAGAGAGAGAGAGAGAGAGAGAGAGAGACCCTTCAAAATAACAAATGGGAAAATCAGGCATGGGAGAGCTTCATAATCAAAATCTTGACAAAGCTGAATAGAGTTGGGAGCAAAGGACTTAATCTTGCAGGAAATCCACCTTGTATGAGTGGAATCGAGAGAGTATAGAACAAATGTTTAAATGAAAGGACCATGAAAGTGACATTAGATTTAGACTTTAATGACAAGTGAAAGGAGTAAAAACGTGTGTGAACTGAATGAGTATTTCTTTGAAAAAATTTCACAACTATTATTCAAATTAAGACTTTTGAGTATCAAATGAGAAAATGAAGGAAAAACACTTTGCAAAACTCAAAATGTTGTGTAAAGATTGGTTATTATTATTATTATTATGTTACTAAGATTATTCAACATGAAAACAAAAATAAAAGGAACCTGAAAAGGCAGAAGGGAATACTAACCAGAGCCAAAAGCTTAGAGGGTTGAAAAAATATCACGCAGATGAAGAATAGCAGAAGATGGACCTCTTAATACTTGAAGCTGAGAATTCAATTTGAGATTCAACTTAGAACAAAGAAGCTATATCATTTCCTATAGGAAGTCTTTCCCAAACCCTCCTAATTCTAATGTTTTTCCTCTATTTTCTTTTCATCCTATACATGCATACATATTTGTATACATTTGCTTTTTTTGTCTCTGTGATTAGATTGTGAGCTCCTTGAGGACATAGACTAGCTTTGGCCGTCTTTATATCCTCCAGTGCTTAGCATACACATATGGTAGCTTACCAAATCAAAAATGTTTATTGAAACTCAATTCTCTCAGGAGAAAGTCCTTACTTAGGTACTGTCAGATGTGAGATCAAGTAAGACTAAGAAAAAAGAAGCTGTGCAAGTTAATTACACCATGTTGAACAGTTCTGAAGTAAATTTAAAACTGATAACTACTGGGAATTCTGTTTACCTAAGGGATTATTAATGATGTGACAAAGAACTTTCCAATATTCTTAGAAACTACCCATTCTGGATGCTCCTCAGGGACACTGGTAATATTGCTATAAGGGAACCAAAAAGCCCTGCCCAAGGTGACAGCATCCTGGACAACTGACTAAAGATCTCAGATGTACAATGTTTTTAATCAATGCTGCTCACTGAATGAAAGAGATTCCAAAAAGTTGAGGAAGACTTGAGAAGTAAACTGATTAAAAAGGTGATATTTTAGAATGATATTTACATTTTTGAACTATGGCAGGAAATTTAGGAATTGCAGGTTCCTGACCAAGGGAGAACTAAAACTAACAAGGGATAAGAATGACTTTTTCTCACAACTTAGAAATCTAATCTAAAAGGCCTATAACAGGAAACAAACGATGAAGGAGAAAATTAATTTTAAAAATATGTATGTAAATATATATGGGGTATAGGGATGTGTATGTGTGTATATACACACATATGTTATATACCATAAAATTTCATATATATATATATATATATATGAATATATATGTAAATAAATAGATAGATAGCATACCATAGAGAAGAACAATAACAGGAAGGATAGCCATTTTATACCATTCTTTTCTTTTCCCCAAGAAGTTCTCAAATCTTAAGTTCATAGGAGACAAGAATTAAAAATAAGGCAAAAATATCAAATCAAATGTTTTGTCTCATATATCCCCTGAGATTTGAGGAAATTATTGCTAATACTGTCAGTTTGAAGTACCTTCTGGATATGTTCTCCCTATTATTAGTCCCAATTCCATTTAATCAATTAACACTTAATTAGGTTTTAGAAAGAAATATTGACTTAGAAGATGCTGTAAGAGTAAACAGACACTTAGGGGGCACATTCTCCTCTATACCACCTTGATCTCTGGGAGTTTGAACTCAAACATAACATAGTAGAAACATGGAATCAATTCCACCAACTTGGTAATCTCAAGTTATTTACTTTCCTTACCTTTAAAAATATAAAACTGTCATCACAAGATTAATATCATTCACATATAGTGGAACATCAAATGCTGAGGCAAGCAAAGGACTGAGGTCCACATTCATGGATAAATATGTCAACAAAAGGAGAAAAGACCAGAGATATTCTTCCCTTACAGAACTTTATCTCATCAGATGCTATCTAGTAGGAAGAAGTCAACTAAAGAAAAGTTAAACACATAGAAGAGGTCCAACCAAAAAAGAGAGAGGTGAAGTCAACTAAGGCCTTTTGAAATATCTTTTCCCTTTAGTTCTAGCTTTTCAGCTATAGCCAATTAAGAGGCTCCTATTCAGCTAGAAGTACTAGAATGTATCCACATACTCCTTTGTTTAATGGACTAAAATTCTCCAAGAAAAAAAAATCAACCCTGAATATCTTTTGCTCTCAAAAATGAAATTTTGAAGACAGATAATTCCAATTATAAATAATTTCTAAGATTAATATAAAGGCATCCACCTTAGCAGTCTTGGTTTTTTAAAAAAGACAATAAAAGAAAAGAAAAAAAAACAGGTCTGAGAAAGAATACAAAAATATTATATGTATGTGTAAGAAGAACTGAGGTTATATTGGTAAAGAAAGCTAAGGAGAACAAAATAACTGTTAATTTTAGGTTATACTAGGAAAAAGAAGAGGCAGCTAGGTGGCACAATGGAGAGAGTACTGGACCTAGAGTCTGGAAAGCTCATCTTGAGTTCAACTCTGACCTCAGACAATTATTAACTATATGACCCTGCAAAGTCACAACCCTGTTTGTCTCAGTTTACTCATCTGTAAAATGAACTAGAAAAATAAATGACACACCATTCCAGTATCTTTACCAAGAAAACCCCAAAAGGAATCATGAAGAATGAGGCATGACCAAAAATGACTGAACAATAAACAACAAAAGGTAAAAAAGAAGGTTTGGAATGAGGTTGAAAGATCTCTGCCAGGAATAATCATCCTTGGATAAGAAAAGAAAACTAGATACTCAATATGATAGAATCAAAAAAAGTGTACCATATATACTTAAATTCAAGTCATCTGAGTCACATATATGGTAGCCTAGGGTATTGAACAAACTGAAAAATGCTATTGTTAAGAGATTGTCATTGATGTTTGCAAGACTGCAGAGAATGGGAGATACCACAGGGATGGGCAAATATCTTTATTTTATAAAACTAAGGCAGAAAATGAATTTTGTGAAATAAAAGTCAATGAGTTTTAATGAATGAATGAAAAAATCATTACAGTTAAATGTAAAATTAGTAACTTTCTGGAAAATGAATCATAAAAAGTCAAAAGGGAATCTTTAAAACCATGTCTTCATAGACTAACTTTATTAAAAAACAGTATTGAAGTGCTGCAAAATATGGTATATTTAGATTTAAAATTATAAAACATCTCATGCTATTCTTTAGAAAACATGGAGAGAAGTAGTTTAAATTTAGAATTAGCTGAATGACTAGATCTGAAAGTAATCATTATGGATTCATATCAAGTTAGAAGGAGGTCTCCATTAGAGTATTCCTAGACTCTTCACTACTTAACAATCATATCAGTTGTTTCAGCAATGACATAGATGGCATGTATAAACGTTTCAAATTTTAAGAGAGCACCAAACTGAGAGAAACTGCTAGCAGTTTTAATTGAGAATTTTAAAAATTAAAAACAGAATAGAATATTGGCCCTCTTCTAATAAGATGGCATTTCATGAAGGTAAATATAAATTTTTACACTTGAGTTTCAAAATAAATCTTGCAAAGATATATGAGATGTAGCTCAAAAAAAATTCCTTGTCTTAAATGATCGAGGAAATTCATTGCCATTCAGTCATCTTTTTAGTCATATTCGACGCTTCATGACCCCATTCAGGGTTCCTTGGCAAAAATATTGGGGTTGTTTATCATTTTTTCTCCAGTTTATTTTATAGATGAGGACACGGAGGAAAAGGATTTAATGATTTACCCAGAGTCACATTGTTAGTATGTTTCTGAAGTCAAAATTGAACTTTGGTCTTCTTGCATTTCTTCTTTCCAGAATTCTATCTACTATTCAACCTAACTTCTCCAGAGGATATTCATCAGTGGACTACAATCTAGATGGATGGGATTTTGTAAAGCACCCCTTCACTTAAATCCAATTCACTTACATGTCATGGTATCACTGCCTGATGTCATAGTCTTCTTCAAGAGCAAAGGACAGGGCAGCTAGGTGGCACAGTGGATAGATAGAGCACCGGCCCTGGAGTCAGGAGGACCTAAGTTCAAATCCCGCCTCACACACTTAATAATTACCTAGCCTGTGGCCTTGGGCAAGCCACTTAATCCCATTGCCTTGCAAAAAAAAAAAAACCTAAAAAAAAGAGCAAAGGACAAAGAATAACAGCAATTGAGCTATAACTCAAGATTTTGAAATGTTCATTGAGAAACTAAATAGTACTTTTAAATCCTATTTTTGCTTTCTTTTAAGAAAGATATAACTCCATAGAATAAGGAGGGGCTAATTCCACTATATTCAGCCCTCATTTGAAAACAATCAGTTCCAGATATTATTTTTCAGATCAGAAGAGACTCTCAAATTCATATCATAAAAAGATTCAATGGAAAAAATGGAATTAATTTAAAATGGAGAAGACAAGACTTTGGGACCTAATAGCTGTCTAAATATTTGCAAGTCCATCTCATAAAAGAAGAATTTTAAGTAAATTTTGGTAAGATGCAGGGAATCTTTCTAACAATTTGGACTTTCCAAAACTGGATTGGACATTTGCATGGTGAACTCTATAGAGGATTTCTTTTTCAGATATGGCCACTAGATTGAATAACAACTATCAAGTTCTATATATTAAAACTAATGAATATAGATACCAAATAAATTTGGGAGACTAAGAAATATCTCATAATGAAGGATTAAAGAATACTTAAATATTAAGAAATTAAAAAAAAATCATATGACTGCATCAAAAGTGCAGAAAAAGCACCAAACAATTAATAAAAAAAAACACATCATTTAGATAAAAAAAACCTTTAAATGACAAGCATTTAAAGGTACTTCTTTAATATGATAAAAAACCTAATTTGCAAAGGAGACAAACTAGAAGCTTTCTAAATATGTTCAGAGATAAAACATGTATAGCAACTTTTCCAGTAATATTTGATAAACTAAAAGAATACTACCTATAACAAAGATATAAAGAAGAAAATTTCATAAGTCAACTCTAGAAAAGAGGAGACAAAATTAATTTCATAGAAAAATAATAAAGAATTATTAGCTTCAGTAAAGTGACAGGATGCATAATCAGTTTACAAAATTCTTTGGCACTTCTATATACTAGTAATAAAGACTAAATGTAAAAATAGAGAGAGAAATTTCATTCAAAACAATTTTAAAATTCATAAAACAACCAAAAATTAGCTAATGCACAAACATATTTAAATAAAAATATAAAAATATTTCCAAAAATTTAATGTCTGTGGAACTACATTGGTGAATATAATTATTTCCTAAAAAAACAAAACCCTTAAATCCCCAAATTTAAAAAAAAGGAATTATGTATAAGATAGTATATAATTAAACTGAATTACAAGAATTAAATAACCTACACAAGTAGGTAGAGCAGGGTGGGACCCAGGACTCTCAAAAGACTGGGGTAGGGTTCAGAGGACCTTTGCAAGTCAATGCATTCTTGTTCCCTAGCACCACAGACATAGAAGGCAGAAGGCTGATAGAACTGGGAAGGAAAGCATGGTTGCCCTCTTGGGACTTTGACAACATCTACTCACTTGGACTTAAATAATAATAATTGAAAATTTTAATACATAGAGTTCACATTCTGTAAAACTACCTCAAAACAGGGGTGGCTAGGTGGTGCAGTGGATAAAGCATGGGGCCCTGGAGTCAGGACTACCTGGGTTCAAATACAGCCTCAGACACTTAATAATTATCTGGCTGTGTGGCCTTGGGCAAGCCACTTAACCCCATTTGCCTTGCAAAATCCTAAAAATAAAACTATCTCGAAATAAATCTGAAAGCACAGTACTATAAAAACAAACTTGTAAGTGTTGTGACTCAAGATCAAGTGGTAACACCTTGCATAGTGGTGGTACTCCATGAACACCTCTTTGTTCCACAGGAATTGGTAGTTATTCATTTTGATCATCCATGAAAAAAGTAAAAGGACATTGACTAGCACTAGAATTTTTAATCTTTTTCATATCAAGGAACCTTTTGCCAATCTTCTGAACCTTCTCAGACTAATATTTTTAAAATAATGCTTATAAAATTAAAGGCAAATGATTACAAAGGAAACCAACTATATTTGTTACATGCATGCTCTGGACCCTTATTTCAAGTCCAGGTACACTACATTTCCCCTCAAGGTCCACTGTTATCCTGAGGTATATGTGGCTAACTTTTTGTCAACAAATCAAAAATCTACTGGCTGTGTTCCCCTCCTCATCTGAGAAGGAATTAATAGAAGTATGTGTAAAATAATTTAGCATATATACCTATTTATGTCTAATAGTAATTAGATGAATGGAGGGAGGGAAGAAAAAAGGGGGGAATTCATGATAATTTTATGATATATTCAAAAGGAATAGTAAGTTGTACATATTTGCATTTTCATGTGCAATCATCTTTTTACTATACTACCAAGAAAATGCTTTTTTAGTCCAAATTTTTAAAAGTTTTATTTAACCTTTTTAAAAACTAATTTTTACAAAGGGATATTTACTTGAAAGATATTGTAAGAAAAAAATCAAATAGTTTCACCAATACCTTCAGAGCATAATTTCCACTATACAACATCCCTTTCAGTCAAGGGAGTATAAGCCTTGTGATTAAGCTCATTCTTTTTATCATATTGTTCCCACCATATTTATGTCCACGTATGACTAAAATACTAAAGATTCCCAGGACATGTGTGATGAGCTACCAATAATACTTGCCTAGATCTCTGACTCCTGACTTCCAGTGGCTAGAACTCTCAGCCAGTTTTGGAGATTCCACTCCTTGCACCTAGATCTGAAAAAAGAAAAAAAGAAAAAAGTTCCCAAAGTTCTTATTCTGTAGAGGGGTTGGAGGGGGAAAGAAGAGAGTAGCATCTCACTTTAGGGTAGGAGGGAGAAGATCCCAAAGTCTTTCATCTCACCTTGTCTCTCAGTAGAAGGAAGTAAAATTATCAAAGTGTAGTTGAAAAAAAAGGAAAGGCGACACAGTTAAAACTGACTCAGTTTTATTTGAAGATATCCCCAGTTTCATTTATGAAGGCAATAGAAAAATGACTCCTCCCACTACATGAGTAGCCAACCAGTCCCACATACAGATTGGACACACAAGCTCCTGTATCGTTAACATACTTTCCTTGTACATTATTATAATTCTCCCAGAAATAACTCCCTTGCCTCCTCCTTGTGGGAAGACAAGATCTAAACAAGTTGAAAGAGTCTATATACAGGCTTAAAGCCTATTAGGTATTAAAAAACAGCTATCAAAGTATTTTTAAAACAAGTTCTCATTAAGAATCCCTGGGAAGGTTAATGGGACAGAAGACAAAAAAAAAAAGGCAAAATATGAGCACAGGGCTGAATAAAAACTAAATAAAATAACAACTAAAACAGGTTTAAAAAAATAACCACTTAGCATAGTGACCATAACTGAGAGAACTTTACTTTGAGAATGAATATGATCCAGGGGCAGATTGATGATTTGAGATTTTTGTGTCAGATTTTGTTCTTTTAAGAGATTCATAGCAATTGGAATAGTTCTGTTGGTATTCTTTGAGACATTAGAAGATTTATTATGCTGCTGCCAAATGATGTTGACAACATCAACATGGTGGAGATTGGAAGGAAAAAAGTCCCTACTAGCCTGTTATATAAGTTCATAGTATTGTAAGTTGACTCTAGCAACTAGACCTCCATTCTCTAGAACAATAGTTCTCAAGATCTTTTACCTCAGAACCTCTTTACACTCTTAAAAATTATTGAGGATTCCAAAGAGCTTTTATTTATATGGATTATATCTGTCCATAATTATTATATTGGAAACTTTAAATTTTAGTGTTATTATAAAAATAATTTTGACCTTGCAAACCCCCTAAAAATGGTTCTCAGACCAGATTTTGATGATTGTTGCTCTAGAATAAAGAATTCTTCAGTGAGTTATTAGATCAGAATGATATTGCTGACAGTGGTTGATCCTGAGGATTGGCTCAACTTAAATAAAGGCATATTTTCCTTTCCTGTTGTCTACAGTGGGCAGCTACTATATTATTTCCTCTATTTCTTTAAACTGATCCTACTTTCTGATTTTTTTGTTTGTTGTGTATAAACTATGATTAGAAGTAAATGATCTGTGACTTAAAAGATAATTATTGTTTCAGATGGGATGTGCAACAGAGAAAACTAGTAACTAGTTTGGTTTATAGCTAGGTCCTGATTAGTGTAAAAATGGGATCCTATGAAGCAGTAACATTACTTGAATTTGCAATACATATATTTCCACTGGAATAGAATTAATTAACATAGTTTAAATAATTGTGGCTTCAAGTAGTACTAATATTGAATACATGAAGCCAGGTCAATGTATTCATTATTCCTAGTAATTGGTATCTAGTTTTATATAAAATTTGAATATATCAGATACACATATTTTATATTATATAAGATATATATTATATATATTATAATTTCATATAGTTGATATTTTTATATAGTTTTACATATTATAATTTATATAGTTTTATATGAAATTTAAATATATTAGATACACACACACATATACACACACACACACACACACACACACACACACACACACACACAAGCTTCTATGTAGAATGCTTGAGTATTTTTGTTTTTGTTTTTAGATTTTTCAAGGCAATGGGGTTAAGTGGCTTGCCCAAGGCCACATGGCTAGGTAATTATTAAGTGTCTGAGGTTGGATTTGAACCCAGGTACTCCTGACTCCAAAGCCAGTGCTCTATTCACTGCGCCATCTAGCCACCCCCTTGAGTTTCTTTCCTATTTGGGGTTAAGTTAATTGGAAAAGAATCATAAGATTTCAATTTTCATTAATAATTCTTATAAGTACCTAAATATCAGGGATAGATATGCCATGTGACTAAGGACCACATATCTCTCTAAGCTAATTGAGTTATTGGTAAGTCTATAATACATTCATATCAGTGAAGCTCAGAAATCTACAGCCAGGGATGGAATAGAAGAGTGGATCAAGGAAAGGTCATGTTCCCTTAGCTCTTCAGCGGAAGGAAGAAGGAATAGTTTTGGGGAAAAATGGTTATTCATTCTCTAGTAGTTAGTTGACTTCCCAGGACATAAAGGAAAGGAAAAAGAGAATGCAACTTTCTTTCACTTTTGCTTTCTACCTAAATCTCCAAACATTGTAAATGGCTACACTTGATATTTACACTTTTCAAAATATGATAAATGATTTTGAAGACAAAAGACAGGATGATGTAGTAGAGGGTATGGTAGACTTGGAGTTGTTAAGACACTCACTAGTTGGGTGACACTGGACAAATCAGTTAAACTCTCTCAGTCTCAGTCCCAACACTGGTAAAAAAAATATATGTTGGGGATAATTAGATTAAATGACTTTAAGATTTTTTTTCCAGTTTTAAATCTATAATCTTAATATCCTAAGATACTTTCCTTGCAAATAAAAATAAAAATGAACCTTATACATTTTAGTCTTTCCTAAAAATAAAGATGTGTATATTTTTAGGCCAAAAACTGTAACCCTACCTACTCATTCATTACAGATTTGCCTCTATTATTACTTCAAAAATATACTTTCCTACAATTTACATTATAGGCAAGATCACACTCAGAACAAACATCCTTATACTATAGGACTTAATAGGTTTATTTTATTTGCTTAGGTCGAAGCAAAGTCACAGCTATTAAACTTTGTTGTCATAAGGGTTGATAAGAATTATGGAAATCAAAGTGAATCCGTTTCCATCACATGTAGGAGAGAGAGAGAGAGAGAGAGAGAGAGAGAGAGAGAGAGAGAGAGAGAGAGAGAGAGAGAAATGCAAGAATTGCATATGGTAGAGAATATCAAAGTGCACTGAAAGTTTTCATCTGGAAAAACTCAATAGAAAAACAATTTAATACAACAAAAATATATTAAGCACCTACTATGTGCTGACCCTGTCCAACAAATAAATTATGCCTGCTCTAAAACAAGATTATCATAAGAGTAATATTAATCAAAGGAAGGAGTTAGAGACCCAATTACAACTAGAGAATGAATCAATTTGATGCTGCCAGCTAAGATTATTTTGAAAGCATTTGAAAATATTCTATTTTTCTTATGCCTGTGGACAGCTCTAATTTTTCCCAACAAAACCTCTAGGATGATTCAAGTTTGCCCTGGCAAAAAATCTGTTTGGCCATAATCTGATGGCAGAGCATCCATTTGCTCTATGACTACTTCAGTAGGTTCATAACTCCCCCCCAAATGCTTTTGAATATTCTTCAAGATTTTTGGAGTTCAATTGTTTTTAAGAACAATGTCATTTTTTCCTAGACAGTCTCAAGGATTTTCATATTTTTCTGTGTATTTTAGGTAGGAAAATTACCACAGATACCTTGATACTATTTAATAAGATCATTAGCTTTTTCAGATAGTCAGAGGGTTGGTATAATAAATGTAAAACATATGCAAGGCTACCCAAAGTAGACAACGATACAGTGAAATATAACTAACTATGAGGCAAGAGATACACAATTATAAATTGGAATCTGCCTGTATTTGTGTTAGATTTGAGTCCCTAGAGTTTTATAGAAGGACTTTGAAATCCTTTTATTATCTAACAAAATAAGTATTATGTGGGTTTTTTATAAAGGGACTTCATTGTTTTCAGTGGAAGAATTTGGACATTTTCTCTAAATTCAACTTAAAAAGAATTTTAAAATAAAAAATTTTCAAAGATTTTCATATGTACCACTTACACCATCATCTATTAATTAATAAAATGTATTATCTGTGCCTACACAAAGTAGATGCATTTAAAAATACTCATTGATTCTTGATTAATGATGACAAAGATCTACCATAATTGCCTTTACAGCAGTACCTTTACTGGAACTCATTTTTTATTTATCTCAACAACATTGCCATAAGTTTGGAAATACATGTATATTACAGGCATTATTAAATCCAAAAAAAAGCTACTTTTACTTCTTTGCTCACAGTGGATCATGCTTCATATTTTGTTGAAACTCAATAAAGATTGAAATGACTATGTTTGATATACACACGGATTGACATGGAACTCCCCAAACCAAAAGTCCTGCTTTTATTCAGCCACCATATTTATAATACAATGAGGCAGTTCCTGTAGAAAAGGGACTGGGGGTGGGGGGTGGGGCTAGGTGGCATAGTGGATAAAGCACCGGCCTTGGAGTCAGGAGTACCTGGCTTCAAATCCGGTCTCAGACACTTAATAATCACCTAGCTGTGTGGCCTTGAGCAAGCCACTTAACCCCATTTGCCTTGCAAAAAACCCTAAAAAAAAAAAGAAAGAAAAGGGGGCAGGTTTTTGGTGCATAGGATAGAGCACCAGCCCTGGAGTCAGGAGGACCTGAGTTCAAATCCAACCTCAGACACTTAGTAATTGCCTAGCTGTGTGACCCCGGGCAAATCACTTAATCCCATTACCTAACATAAATAAATTTTTTTTTAAAAAGAAAAGGAATGACTCATGCCTACTAACTGTCAACCAACTGCCACCCCCAGGGAGGGTAAACCATCTTAGTTGAGGAAGCAAAGTCCCCTGAGAAAGAAATAGGAAGTAACATCTGCCAAGCAAATCAAGCCATACATTATGATCATCAACTACTCTCAAAAGAAACTGAGGACATGGGGCAGAGCATCGGGCCTGGAGTCAGGAGGACCTGAGTTCAAATCCAACCTCAGCCACTTAATAATTACCTAGCTGCGTGACATTGGGCAAGTCACTTAACCCCATTGCCTTAAGTAAGCAAACAAACAAACAAACAAACAAACAAATAAATAAATAGCAAATCTGAAGAGTCAGAAATCCTGGACCCAAGAGTTGCAATCCTAGATAATAACTCCCTGTGACAATACAGCTTGACAATTTCTCCTATAAAGAAAATTCTTGTAACCAAAATCTTTAGCACTGTCAAATGATTCAACATCAGAAACTATGATATAGTGGAAATTTATTAAAGAAGAGGCATTACAATTGACTTTAAAGTACCAGGTCTAAATCTGTCCGTGACTTTATGATTCTGTGGCATATTAACCTAGGTTCAAATAATTTTTACTGTGTCTGGCATTTTTCTAGCTGCCTATCTCATACTTTCATCTCTTCATTCTCTCAGTATTACAGATGCTTTCACTACAATAAAATTATGGATTACTCTATTAACAGTGGCTATCTCTATGTATATTTTTATATATTTATAAGTATGCATGTATATATTCAAATATGTATAGATGTTATACAGACCTATACATATATATGTTGTGTGTATTTACACACATATAAACTATATGATATATGGTTAAGCCGATCTGAATTTGATGCTGCTTGTATTAGAATGCCTTACAGAAACTTAATCTAATGTATTAACATAAAAAATTTCCACTTAAGTTTTCTGTTTTAGGTAATCTGCTTATCTTTTGAAAACACATAAAGAAATTTGGTAATGAATGTTTATGAGGAAAAGAACTATGGCTGATCAATAGACACAGAAGACTTTAAAAGCCCCTCAACTTACCATACTTATATATCAACATTAACAATCTGAACCGACTAAAAGAAGCAACAAGGAATTATTGAATAATAATAAGTATGCCATCAGCTTCAACATTCTCTTTGGCAAAGCTTGTTATACACAAGAGTTTGCCATCTTAACCTCTTCTTGTGCTGTTAGGCATTAAAAACTGCAAATTCACTGAGTCAGTGTGACACTTTTTTAATATTAAAAAAGAAGTTACGTGGTTTAGTGGGTAGAAAGTCAGACTTGGAGTCAGGAATAATAACAATAATGATGATGATGATGATGATGATGATGATAGGAAGAAGAAAAAGGAGAAAAAGAAGAAAGAAAATATAGTTAGTATATCTAGTACTTTAATATTTACAAAGCAGTTTAGTCTATCTATGGCATCACCTATCCATCCCTTCATCTCTCACTGTTTCAGGTAACTCTCCAAAGTGATGAACAAGAATTAATCTACATTAGCAAAGTCAGTTTCCTGATTGGAAGCCTTCTATAGGGATGAAGTCAGAACTCTGGTACAAAACAACAACAGTGTTGCTGAGTTGTTTTGTATTTGTCTGTTGTTTATATACTTCAGAAATATGGAAATCTCTTTAACTATCACATGGGTATATGAGTTATAGCTTGAAAGGATTAATGCAGGGCTGAGGCTGGTATAATCAGATTAATTTCTAATCATGTCTAATGTCTTTGGAGATGCAATGATTTGTCATAGCCAACAGCAAGTTAAAGATTCAAGAATTCTTCAAAGTATGAAAGTGGATCTTAGAAATCAAAGCAGAGACAGCATGATAGTACAGTGGACAGAGTATAGGGCCTGGAATCAGGAATATCTGTGTTCTCATCCAACCCCATACACTTACCAATTGTGTAACCCTGGGCAAGTCATTCAACCCTGTTTGCCTCAGTTTCTTCATGTGTAAAATGAATTGGAAAAGGAAATAGCAAACTACTCTAGTATCCTTATCAAAAAATTCAGATGAGGTCACAGAGAGTATGAGATGACTGAAGTGAATGAACAAGAAAGCAAAGCTGAAAATGGCCTAGAATTAATGAACTGGAGGCATGAACTAAGTAACAGAAACTTAAAAATTAAATTTGATTCTAAAAAAAGACTATCCTGGTGGCCTCCTTTATAAGTCCTGATTTGTGGAAGGTAGGGGAGGGAGGGGAAAAGGAGAGAGGTAGGATGGAGAGCTGGGGCTTGTTTTAGCAAGATATAACATTAGCTTGGTCTACAATACTTTAAAATATGCTATTATCTAGATTGAAAGACAAAGAGAACTGAAGTCCTCCAGGGACTTCAGAATTTTAAGGATGTTCTTATATTAGAAGCTAGATTTTATTGTTTTTGTTCAATCATGTTGCAATTGTTCAATCATAGTTCTTTTCTTTATAACTACTCATTGTAAATTTCCTCATGTCAAAAGATAAGCAGAGTATGGACCCCTTTGAGATTTTCTTGGCTGAAACACTGGAATGATTTGCTATTTCCTTATCCAGATCATGGATAAACTGAGGCAAATGGGTTAAGCGACTTACCCAGGATGACTCAATTAGCATACTTCTGAAGCCAGATTAAAAAAATTTAGATATCAAACCCAGTGTTCTATCCACTGCACAACAGGTGCCCTAACACCTACATAGTATATGGTTATACTTTTCTGGACTCTTTATGAAAAATAACCTCAAAGGACTCTTTTGAAGTGTCTTTTGAGAAAGTTTTTATTTTTTAAATCAACAAACAAGTTCTAATTCTGTCTGTTGACCTGCTTTTGTCTGTCTAAGTGGGGCAAGTTCATATAAAAGAGAATTTTCAATAGCTCATAAAACTCAGTAAACTGGGAATAAATGGAAATTTTCCAGATGATGTTGATTCATGCCATTTGTGAACTGCTGAAAGTTCTAATTCACACTAAAATGGCACAAATAGATCAGATAAACAATGCTGGCAAAAATTCTGAGTCATTTATACTAATGCATAAGTCTGAATACATCACACATAGTCCAATGCTCACTCACGCACATCCACCACACTCAAAAAACTTGAGTGACTTGTATTTAGGATAAAGCACGTGTTCCTCAGCCCGGCTTTTAAGGTTCATCGCAAATATAGGACTCTACATGACTATTCACCCTTCTTTCTCCTTATTACTCTCTTCATAATCTACATTCTCTGAACAGTAAATAGAACTGTTTGCTCCTTTGACAAGAAAAAGGAAAGACATATCCAGTTTGGGAAAGGCAGTGCTGGTCCAAAAATATAGGGTGCTAGCAAGAGTGGAAAGAGTACGAGCCTTTACCCCACCATCTCCCACATCATCCTGACTCCCACCTTTGGATTTTCTGAAAAGTTCCAATTTAATCCAATACAATTCAATAAACATTTTATCAAGGGTTTACTATTCACAAGGCACTCTGCTAGGTACTATATTCAAAGAAAATTTTTTTCAGTTACTTGTCCTAAAGGAATTTGTAGTCTACTTGGACAATACAATTGTGATCAGAAAAAAAGACACAAAGACACAATAGCCAGGAGAGAGAGAGAGAGAGAGAGAGAGAGAGAGAGAGAGAGAGAGAGAGAGAGAGAGAGAAGAGAGAACTAGAACTAGCAACTAAAAGAATCAGGAAAAGTTTTCTATATGAGGTATAATGAACTGAGAGATATGTGCCAAGTTAGAGATTCTAAGAGGTGTAGGTGAAGAGTGTGCTTATGTAAAGATATGAATGAAGGTGAGTTTGGGTATAGTATATAAAGAAGTTTAGCTGGAACATAGTACACCTAAGGTGGTAATTAATCATAAAACTGGAAAGATAGGCAGGAAACAGATTCTGATGGACTAACTAAAAATCTGATAAATTAGTAACATCTACAGGAAGCAATGGATTTGAGGTGAGAGATATCATCTAATGTTCTCAATCTGGGAAATTAGCATAATTAGATATGCTTTAGGAAAGTCAATTTGGCAACTCCCTGGAAGATACCTTGGAGATAGAAGTGGCTAAAAATTAGGAATTCAACTGAGAAACAATTGCAATAATCTAGATCAGTGGTGTCAAACACATAGTCAGCAGCTCAAAACATTCCTGAATGTGACCTGAACCAGATTAAAATATAACAAAATAAATTTTAAAAAAATAGAATCTAGATGTTAATATTTTTCTAGGTCATTATTATAAATGATAATATATTTCAGATAAAGGAGAGGGTAATATTTAAGTTGTGATACAAAAATAATAATTAATTCTATATAATTCCCCATACTCACCTTTATATCTATTGCTATTTTAATTTTTAATTTATCCAATAAATGTTTTTGTAACATAGTATAATAAAAAAATTACACTTGAAATTGCAAATTTATTATTGCATCCATGTTTTTTTATATATTGTCCTGCACATCTGTAGTTAACAGCCTCCTAATCTTATCTTCTTAGTATCCTAACTTAATTCAAATCTCAGTTTATGACTACCTCATACAGAAAATTTTTCCTGATTTTTCTAACTGTTAGTTCTTTCTCCCTTCTCTAAGTATCTTGTCTACTTACCTGTTTATATGTTGTATTTCCAAAGTAGAGAATATAATATCTAAATAGATTTATAGCTATAATAAATTTGTGTATATTTACATCCACATGTATATGTATATTTGCATATATATTGCACAAGTAACCTGAAAAAAAAGTGGATTATAAAACCTATGGGACCTGATGAAATAGGAAAAAAGCAGGGAAGAGACTCTAGGATTATGGTCCAGTAAAGGAGAATGAGAAGTTAGAAAACAAGGAGAGAACAGCATCATTTAGAAAACAAAACAATGAGGATTATGAAAAGGATCTTTGGTTTAGCAAATAAGAAATATTTTAAGCTTAGAAGGAGCAGTGTCAGTGGAGGGAGGATTTAAAACACATTGAAATGCTTAAAAGAGAATACTATCAGTAGAATGGGGACAGCTATGTAGTTCAGAGGTGGTTCAGTGGGTAGACCACTAGGCCCTGTGTCAGGAAGATTTGAATTAAAATCCACTCTTATATATCTACTAACTCTGTAACCCTGGGCAACTTATTTAAATTTTGTCTTCCAACTGAAGATAGAAATGGCAAGCCACTGCAGTATCTTTGGCAAGAAAATCTCATGGGATTGCCCATAGTATCCCAAAGTATCAACAAGGATGAGCAGAAGTGAATTCAAAACCATACTCATTCATATAACCCAATATCACCACCATAGAATATATCTTTGAAAAGGAAGTTAAAAATATTATTTGTTTTAAATATTACTAATGAGATGCTAGTTGAGCCATACAGAGCCTTTTCAAGATGTCAGAGATGAGAAGGGAAGAAAGCAATGACGAAGAATTTTTTTAACATAATATTATCTCATTTGATCTTCACAATTATCCTGAGATGTAGATACTATTGTTATCGTACTTGACAATTGAGAAAACTAAGGTCAAGTGACTTGTCAAGGGTTACACATATAATAACTGTATCAAGCAAGATTTGAACTCAAGTATTCCTGAGTCCAAATCTGGCACAATGTCACAAGGTACCCCAAGACAGAAGAAAGTAATGTTTAGCACCCATTATCATTTACCTTATTCTACCCTTTATCATCTTATATCTGTCTGCATTTAGAGTCAAGCCTTTGCCACAATTTCCCCTCATTCAGATTAATGGTAGGTAAGAACCATCCCCAGAAAGGGGGTATCAAACTCCGAAGTACTTTTTCAAGGCCAAAAAGTTGTTAGAGCAGAGGCTTACTGAAAGTCATGATGTAGGCAGTACATACCTGAGTAGACTTAACACTACTTTGTCAGAGTGAGGTTGCAAAGTCCCCAGGTGTACAAAACTTAGCCATCTGGATTCTCCTTGCATTCTTTGGTAGGGATGACTGAAGGAGAAAAGGTTCAGCCCTTTGAAGAAAGAGATGAGTGTTTATGGTATCTCTCAGATACCCATAGAATGCCACCTTCCAGCTTCCCCTATCCAATTTTCATTAAGCTCCAGAGTGCTACTTCTCTATAGTTACTCTGATCTTTATCTTCCCCTGCCAATATTACTGTGGAGTGGGGAAAGCTAGGGAATGTCCTGGTCAGAACAAAATGTCTTCTCTGTTGGAACCCACTGCTCAACAATGAGACAATCTCACTAGTTCCCTCCCTTGACTCTCCTGTGGCTGGATATGCAGTTTTTTATTTAAAGATCAGGGATCATATGCCATTCCTACAATCCTCATTATCCATGCCTCACCTTGGCTTGTGTATAAGAAGACTAGACTGTAGAGATGAAGAGGCCTGAAAGAAAAAAGATACTTGCCCATGATTTTCCCAGATTTTGTTGTATGAGTGAAAATTACAGTGGTGGTGGTCCTTTCCTTACTACATCAACCTCCTTAGCCTGGAGTCACCATGCTCTACTTTTAGTACTCTTTCAATTGAGGAAAAGTCCTACTAGCGTTTCCATAGTTAGCATTTTGGAGCTAGTCAAACAAGCTATTTTCTGATCATAACATTCCATCTCCTGCCTCCATATATTCATATGACATTGACCAAACCTAAAATAACAGCCTACCTTCCTATCTCTATCTTCAGAAAAATCCTCATTCTTTTCAAGGTTTCTCTCAGGTGGCATACCCTCATTTAATGTTTCTTTATCCCCAATTAGTACTCTTTACTATCTCAAATTACTCAAATTCCTTCCTTTACATTTACTTTATAAGTGGCACCATGGTTAGAGCACCAAGCCTGGAGTTAGACTCTTACTAGCTATGCTACCCCTGGGCAAATCAATTAATCCCTGTTTTTCCAAAAGGGAATAATAGCATCTTTCTCCTAGACCTATTCTGAGGATCAAATAAAATAATAATTGTAAAGGATTTAGTAAGTGCTATATAGATGTTATTCATATTGTTATTATTGTTGTTATCGGTATAGGTATTCTATCCTTACAATACTGTATAAGCTCATTGAAGACAGACCACCTTTTGGTTATTGTCATTATTTCATAATTGTCATGAACATGGTAGGCATTTAATAAATGTTGAATCAATCTAAGGTGTAATTTTGTACACAAAGTCTATTAAAAAGTTTTCTTAGAGGGGGTGGCTAGGTGGTGCAGTGAATGGAGCACCAGCCTTGGAGTCAGGAGTACCTGGGTTCAAATCCGACCTCAGACACTTAATAATTACCTAGCCATGTGGTCTTGGGCAAGCCACTTAACCCCATTCATTGCCTTAAAAAAATCTTTAAAAAAATTTCCTTAGAGACTGAGGCATGAGAAGTAGGATTATGAATGGTGGATCTGAGTTTTGTTGAAGTTGAATCCTACTAAGGTTAACAGGAATATAAAATAATATTCATAAAGTATTTCTTTTGTTCTTTAAGGTTTGACAAGCACTTTCCTCACAAAGATCCTAGGTGGTAGGTAGTATTTATCTTTTGGGCGTTATTATTCCCATTTTAGAGATGCAGAATAATTTTTTAGAAAGGCAACGTATTATTAATCTCAAGTTTTACCTTTGTTATACTACCTGGACCTACTATGTACCTTATTTATAGCAATCAGTTCTTGAAAATTTCCCCATAAGTTGGAAATTTTCCCCTAGGCTTCATATATACCCCCAGAAGCTTCTTTACTCCCTGAAAGTTTTATTAAGAATTCCAAATAAACTAATCAGTATCTGAGTCAAGAATTGAACCAAGTTCTGTCTCTAAATTGAGCACGCATTCTTACTAGATAAGAATATAGACTCTGCAAGACGCCTTAGAAACTGACAGCTAGAAAAATAGTCCAGATAGTGTCAGTGCAAGGACTGGACTACTTCTGAGTCTCCTGTTTACTCCATAATATTTTGTACTAGATGATTTGCTCTCTGTACAGCTGAGAGTAATGTAATCTTGCAGTTTCTGAGAAGATTAAGAAGAGATATACATTTGGGGAATACAATGACTTACTTCCCCCTCATATACTCAATTCAGCCTTTTTGTAATGGTTGTGAAAAAATATGAAACTGAACTCTATAATTAACTTACATAAGCAATAGAATCGTTTAGCAAGATGAAAGAAACAAGCAGGCTATGCAATGTACTATTTGAATTTACAGCATAGGCATGTGCAAATTAGACTACTAAAAAGAGAAAAATGCTGAAAGAAGGAATTCTTTCAAATCTCAACTAAGGTACCACTTCCTCTAATAACCCTTTCCTCTCCAACCCCTCAAATGTCTATGATATTCTTTCTCAAATTCCTTGTTTATTAGCTTTGTATTAATTGTATCCCTACAATAGAATGTAAGCCCCCTTGAGGGAAATGGGTTTTGTCCCTATATCCTCAGGGTCTAGCACAGTGTTCTGTAAATGTTGTGTTTTTAATCAATGTTTATTGAATTGAATCGAATTGAATCAAATTGGAATAATTCTTCCTGATTCAGTCATCGTTCAGCTCCCTGGAGAAAACAGAATAATTTATTGGAAAGGCAACATATTATTAATCTCATGTTTTACCTTTGTTATACCACCTGGACCTACTATGTACCTTATTTACAGCAATCAGTTCTTTAAAATTTCCCAAAAAGTTGGAATTTTTCCCCTAGGCTTCATATATACCTGCCAGAGGCTTCTTTACTCCCTGAAAGTTTTATTAAGAATTCCAAATAAGCCAGCAATAATTTCCTGACTCTGCAGTCTCTATCAACATGATCCACTTAAATGTACGGGTTGCTTGATTAAAAACAAAAAAAGCCAACAGGTAAACGTCAATAACAGTAACTTACCTGAAATGAACTTCTGAACCTTTTGAGAGCTTCTCATTATTTCACAGTCTCTTAATTACTGTGCAATGCTAATAATACTATGCATATAACAACAGGGTTCCTTTGGTTAGTGAGAATTAATCTTATAAAATAGCCTTTCTTGATAAAAAGAAGCATCTTTCACATAAATCCAAAAGCACAAGGACACACTCATGCCCACAAATATGTACTTACTTGGATGAGAAGAAATATACATATTTAAGTGATTTTTTTACTTTAGTAACTTTAGGTTGTTGGGGTTTTTTCCCTGTTCCTGAAGTTGCAAGGCAAAATGGAGATCAGTTCTCTCATGTGCTTTCTACAATTTTGCCAAGTAGATCAAAAGTAACTTAGATCCACAGTCATAAAACTAAATCATTCAGAATCTAGCTTGAGAGAACTTTTCAGTTTGACTAGATCTATATCCTGTGCACTCAAATTTACAGTACTATGCAAAGATCCAAACCGAAGAACTCATATATATCTTATTGATAAGTTTTTGTAACTAAGTTAATTTTAGATGTATTAATCATTCATTGTCCATCCATTCAACTAACACTTTCTTCTTTTGCCTAGCACTGTGGAAGACATGTTGGGATAACCCCCCCCAAATGCATAAATGATGATTCTTGCTCACAATGAACTTCCAGGGGAATTTAAAAAAGTAGTACAGTGGAAAATAGCCTTCAATTTAGAGTCAGGGACCTAAAACTGAATCATAGACTAAACCATTTACTCTTTGATTTTGAACATCAATTTCTTATTTCTGAACTGCAGTTTCCTCCTCTGTAAAATGAAGGAATTGGACTAGAAGCTTAAGGGATCGTCTAGTCCTTAAAATGCAATTCTTTATACATAAATACACAAACAAGCATACACTAGATAATCACAGAAAAATACATCATTTAAATAAGTGACATAATAATGTAGAAATATGTATTAGTTGATTAGATGTATGTATATCTGGAAGGAATGATCAAGCAGAAGTGAAGTTAACCAGACCACTCTTGGAGAAGAAAAATTTCAACTTTGTTATGATAGGAAGTTGTGTGGATAGACTGGTGAAGATGAGAGAAACTTTTCAAGCTATTTGAAAAAATAGATATAGAGGTCAAAAATAATAAAATGATGGAGTATGGTTTGTTTAGTTGAAATAAAGGTGTTAAAATCATAAGAGATAAAATGTTAAAAATAAAAATGTGGTAGTGGATCAAAATCATGAATTCTCATTTTAATGATACAGAAAGTATATCATAGTCAGGAGTACCTTAAATTATAGATTTATGAAAATATTATGTTAAGCAAACAGAGACTGAAGAACAGGTCACTAATGAACAGAAACTAACTGTACCTATAATAAAAAAAGTAGGAAGGATCAGTGGACTATATTAGTACCTGAAAATAAGAAAAGGGAAGCAGAAAGAGCTCTGTAGAAGGAACAATAGTAAGTCTCAGTAATTTATCCAATGGTCAATGGATAGAAAGACAAAAGACAAGGTTAAGATGTAAATCCAAGGTCAAGACCCTGAGGAATATTGAGAGCACCAGACCAAAGATAGCAAGAGAGGAGAGAATTTTGAGAAGAGGTGATCCCAGCTGCTATCAACTCTCTAACCCCCAGAAATTAAAATATGTATTCAGTGAGATACTCGTATAAGCTTTTAAATAAAAAAATTATGAGAATTAAGGTGATTTTTTTCTAAAAATTTGAAAATTACTTAACATCAAATTAACTATTTCCATTCTAGATTATTTTATATTGCTCTTGTTTTGGAAAAAATCCATGTCATTACACATAAAGGAAGATCAATATTCCTACTGTTCTAAATTTATTTTTCTCTCATTTTCTGGTTTGTTTTCAGAATTCAGTATTTAATCCTCTTATAAATGAACTTGGGACTAAGCTAAACAGTCTCTCAAAGATGACTGGTGTTACCATTGTCAGCAAAATTTTCCCTTGATATATTCTTGTAGGTAAAATGATAATGAGTACTTGCATTAGTAAATAAATTGTACCCAGAATATAACTATCTGAAAAATTACTTGAAAGAATATTTTCATCTACTAGATACTTTATGAATTTAGGAAAAACCTTCATATTAGCTTCAAGAGTTACAGTTTTGTAAATTAAATATCTAAATGCTTTATCAGCTAATTGACTTATTAAATCTTTGAAAATTATAATGATTTATTATTTTGAACTTAGTTTATCTAATACTTCTTAGGGTCTAAAGAGGTATGTAATAATGAAAACAGCTAGGTAATATTAACTTCCTCTGACTTCTTACATTAAACTCACCTTTTCTCATGAAATCTTATGTTTGCCATGCATCAAAAATAATTAAATTAATATCCTTAAGAGACCAAATACATAAGCACTGAGAAACTGCAGCACAACTATGCCTCAGACCTTGTTATCTTTAGAAAAACATAAGATTATCTTATAGTAATAAAAATGTACAATATGTATCTAATCAGAAGATGAATTTTAAGTAAATCCCTTAAGATTTCTCAAAGATAATGAAGGTAATGAAAATTAATACAGTGTAAAGCAGAAATGGAATCTTGGACAGCATAAATTGGTTTTCAAACTAAAAGGTCTACAGAAAACCTCAGTTTGGAATTCTGAAAACAATTATTGTAAAAGGTCCTAATAATAACAAAGGCATTAAAGACCATTAGAGCCTCTAGAGTATTCCACTTCACCTTGTTATTAAGCTGTTAAAACAAAATACAGACATACTGCTGTAGGCTAATGACCTCTACATCATGAACATGAACTCTTGGTGTTCTAGGGCAAGGTTAAAAAACCAAGTCAACCCCAAATCTAAAAGGTTAAGAACAAAAATAACATATATTAATGTAATTTTCAGAGGTTGGGACCACACTCAATTTTTAAGTAAAAAGGAAAAATGGATTTTTTTTTCTTCCTTTCAACATATTTCCAGAACAGAATTGATTCATTTTAATATAGCAACTGGCAGATAAATTATTGCAATTCTTTCTCCTATCAAAATCTTTTTTATTTCACTTTTGAAAATCATAATTACAAGAATACATTTTATTCATAACCAACAGTATTGCCTCTCATAGATAAAAGTAACATAAGAAAATCTCTTTCTTTAATAAACAGATACTTGCTATTTTGGGTCCAGTTATACTTCTTCAGGTAGTGCAGTCATCTCATGAAAGAGATGACCACAGGTGCAAAGGTAGGTTCAAAAGAAGCTTTGCTTATTCAGTGTTCATGTATTTACTACAGTACTTTTCATATAGTAAGTTATAAGCAAAATATATAAGATATACTCTCTTTCTATGTGAAACTTGTATCCTAGTAAGTTTATGAAAAAATTGATTATGCTTGATAAGCAATTTTGAGAAAATCATACTGTATTTATTTCAAGGTAATCTGACTACAACATGCTTTCTTTACTCAATTATGTTTTTAATGTGTAAGTGGAAAAGGGTGCAATAAATTGCATAATATTTATAGGTCAGTTATCATTTGAAGTTAGTGAAAATAATATAAGCTTGCCCTGTAAAGAGATAGCCAGGATGAATGACTTCTAACAGAAGTCAGGAAAAAAAAAAACAATTTAGCCTGAAACTAAAAGCAAGGAATTAAACATATTAATGAAACAAAATAACTGCACCAAATATTATAACTTCTATCACATTTAAGCTAGTTGAGTATAGAGACTAGAAATTAGTCGCAATCACTCTTCAGTCATTTTCCCAGATTCCTGATCTGGCTTCACTTTATTTACTTTGTAACATGGATGTCTAATAAATGACTTCAACTTTGTTCTCTCCTTGACTTTTGAATCTATTGCCTTGTTCTATTGTTATGCCTTTTTTCTGAACCTCTATCTGTATTGAGTTACATCTGAATATAAGCCAAAAAAGACAATACCTTCTACCACATAGTTAGAGGAAGTCATGAAACCATGATGCACAGTTTGCAACAAGCTTCCCATACAATCATAACTTGGCCCTTACCATTGTAAACCAATCCTTTTACTTTGTATTATGTTTCTCTCTCTCTCTCTCCTCTCTCTCTCTCTCTCTCTCTCTCTCTCTCTCTCTCTCTCTCTCTCTCTCTCTCCCTCACTCCCTCCCTCACTCCCCTCTCTCCCTGTCTACAAATGTGTCCAGATTCTTGTCATCCATTAAAAAAAGTTTCCCTTCAAATCATCATCCTATGCCATTCTGCTCTTGTATGAACAATTTCTGATTTCTCATATTCCATTTTCTTCTTAACCTCTTGTAATCTACTTTCTGACCCCAAAACAACTGTAACTCTGCTCTCCAAGGTTACCAGTTTTCTCCTTATTTCTGAATTTACAGACCTCTCATTCTTTTTGTTTTGTTTTGTTTTTAGGTTTTTGTAAGGCAATGGGGTTAAGTGGCTTGCTTAAGGCCACACAGCTAGATAATTATTAAGTGTCTGAGGCTGGATTTGAACTCAGGTACTCCTGACTCCTAGCCACCCCTCCTCTCATTCTTTTTAATGTCCTGGCAGGCAGTGACACTGTTGTAGACCCTATTCCTCTATATATATATTCTACAATCCTGAGTTTTGATGATACTGTCTATGGTATGGTCCTCTTTTTTTGTCCACTCCAGTCTTTCTTATCAGACTCTTTTGTAGGATCATCATTTGTATCTCACTTCTGATACATGAATATTACCCATATATGTGCTCTGTCCTGAGTCCCCTTTTTTTCTCTCTCTTTACTCTTATCAGTGCTCAAGGATTCAACTATCACCTTTATGTGATATCTACAGTGCTCATCTCCTACTTGGGTCAGCCCTGCCCCTCTGTCTGCTGCATATCTTCACCTTGATGTCATACAAGTATCTCAAATTCAAATAGTATAAAAACAGAATTCACTCAGACCTAGTTCTTTCCCTCTTCCAACCTTGCCCATTTCTGCAAAGATCATCACCATTCTAATCATTCAAGTTCACAACCTCAAGATCACCCTCCATTCTTCATTCTCACTAGCCTGTCTTTCCTAACTCTTTATCCATTAACTCCCCTCAAGTATAATACAGCAAAATCAGCTGTTCTCTGGACATTATCTTGTGTCTCTTATGAACATACCCCTTTACATGTACTATCACCTATCTCTGAAAGGTATTTCCCCACTTTTATCTTCTGGATCCTTAGCTATCTTAAGACTAAGTTCACATGTTATCTCCCTCAATGGGCCTCTGCTAATTCCCTGAGCTATTGTCATCCTCACCTAAAAAAAAATTATATATAAATATATGCAAACATGTTTTACATATATGCACATATATGATATATGCATATGAACTCTGTATCTATCTTTGTATATGTGAATATTATATAACTGTGGGCATGTATCTTTGCATGTATATAGACATGTTAGATAATTTGTATATAGTGTTTTAAAATTTACAGAGTAGCTTACCTGGACTTGATTTTTTTTTAGGGTTTTTTTGCAAGGCAATGGGGTTAAGTGGTTTGCTCAAGGCCACACACACAGCCAGGTAATTATTAAGTATCTGAGGTCAAATTTGAACTCAAGTCCTCCTGACTCCAGGGCTGGTGCTCTGTCCACTGCGCCACCTAGCTGCCCCCGTGGATTTGATTTTTATCATCACAATACCCTTGTGAGATAGGTGCCATTAAAGAAATTGAGGCCAAGAGAGATTAAGTGACTTGTCCAGGATCGCATAGTTAATAAGTGTCTGCTAGTAAATGCAGAATTCACACTCAGGCCTTTGTGGCTACAAGTTTCCAATCTACTGTGTCACCCAGCTGGTTCAATAAGTTATACACAAGATATAATTAAATATGGGAAGAGAGAGAAACAGAAAGGCAGAGAGAGAGAGAGAGAGAGAGAGACAGAGACAGAGACAGAGACAGAGACAGAGACAGAGACAGAGACAGAGAGACAGAGAGATCAATTAAGGCAATTAATCAATTATCCCAATCCACTTAAAGTGACAAGATGCTATGCCCTGATTTCTCAACTAGATGAGAACATTTCTTGAATCAATCAATCAATCAGGCTATAGACCAGGGACATATAAAATTCTTGATTACTTTAGGCATTTTAAAAGCCATTGAATAAACTGGAGTAATGCTATATAGAAAATATCTTTTGATTTTTTTTGAGAAAACTGATTTACATGCTTTGGATCATATCATATAAAAGAGTAAGCCAGTTCAGAGCCCAGGAATTCAAATGTCTGGGAAAGTAGCATGGAAAACTTCTAGCCAACCTCTGAAAAGAGAACTCTTGAAGGAAAGAAGTCTTAACTCTGGCTCTCAGTCTTCTCTCTATCATCCCTCTCCTCTCCTCTCCATTCCCCAGTCTCAACCTTGGTCTTAGAAAGACCTCATGAACTCTGGATGAATGAAGGATTGGGAATTTTTCCTCAGCTTTATAGTAATGTCCAGAAACAGAATCCTAGGACAAAGAGGGCTTGATGAAAAAAAAGCCAAATTCAAGACTGCAGGAAGCCCACTAGAAAAACTACAATATATTGAAGGCAAAATGCTGGAAGACTTCAGGAAAAAAGATTTCTAACTGCTGTGTATTGCCCATTTGCTGTATATGCCCTCTAAGTTTGATTGTGCTTTCCCCCTGGACTCTCCAAGCCCTGGTGAGAGACTATGCTACAGAATTTGGGGAGATGCTATGAGATTGAACCATCTTTGTGTCAACCATATCAGTATATTAATTACTCATTTCTAAAGTTAATTAGGTCTATCTAGTTAATAAATTTCAACCAATAACTACTGAGTAAAGTGCATCTATGGAGATTAATACTCCTCAGCCCCTCTGAGTTACCTTTAGAATAAGTACCAGAAGAGTTCTGGGGATTTTTGTCAGTACATAAGGGTTGACATGGTTGTCCAGAATCTGACCTAAAAACAAACATACACATACACACACATGCACATTTATATATTCTCATGATGACGAACATGTTTTTCTTTAATTCTCAAAGAAGACCACAACATCAGGGAGGTGATGTCATGACAAGCATGTGAATTATAGGAGTGGCTAGGTGGCTCAGTGGATAGAGCACCAGCCTTGGAGTCAGGAGGACCTGAGTTCAAATCTGAACTCAGGCACTTAATAATTACCTAGCTGTGTGGCCTTGGGCAAGTCACTTAACCCCATTGCCTTGCCAAAAAAAAAAACTATAAAAAATGCTTTTGAATTGTATTTGAGTTAGGAGGTGCTGTGCTAAGGCACCAGCCTCTCTTTCTCCTCCAGAGTCAACTGGGTCCAGTGGATGTGAAGTAATCAGACTTGCCCAAGATCACACAGCTAAGTAAATATTGGGTATCTGAGACTAGATTTGAACTCAGGTCCTGCTGACTCCAGGGTTAGTGCTCTGTCCACTGCACCACCTCCATAACTGGGGATCTATGTGCATATTATGTGTTGCTAGAACAATATCAATTCTTTGAGGGAGGGGATTAGCTCATTTAAAAGAAAACATTCCTATTCCAGGGCCTTTCATAGTTCTTAATATATAATAGTGTTTGATAATTGCCTGTGGACTGGTTGAATTTTGTTTTGTTTTCTCCACAGAACCCTTGGACATAGTGGGAGTTCAATAAATGTTTGGTGGGACTGCTAGGAGGTTCAGTGGATAGAGTATCAGTCCTGGAGTCTGAAGGACTTGAGTTCAAATTTGGCATCAGACAGTTGATACTTACTAGCTGTGTGACATTGAGCAAATCACTTAAACCTATTGCTTCACAAAAACCAAAATCAATAAATGTTTGGTAAATTTAATAAAATTACTTAGTTCTCATCTGTATATAGATAGATAGAGATATACATAATATTTATAGAAAAGGGATTATAAATTTATATTTTTGAACAGACTTTATTGTTGTTATTCAGTGATTTCAGTTGTATCCAATTCTTTATGTTCAATTTTCTGGTTTCTTTTTTTTTTTTTAGGTTTTTCTTTTTTGCAAGGCAAATGTGGTTAAGTGTCTTGCCCAAGGCCACACAGCTAGGTAATTATTAAGCGTCTGAGACCAGATTTGAACCCAGGTACTCCTGACTCCAGGACCAGTGCTTTATCTACTATACCACCTAGCTGCCCCTTCTGGTTTTCTTTGACAAAGATACTGGAATAGTTTGCCATTTCTTACTCCAGCTCATTTACAGATGAGAGAACTCACTCAATCAGTTAAGTGACTTACCCAGGGTCACACAACTAATAAGTATCCAAGACCAGATTTTAATTCATGAAAAACTTCAGGCTCTATACTCTATCCAGTGCAACATCTAGCTGCCTCAAAAAGATCTTAGATGTCATTTAATGCATCCTCCCTTTTTATAGATGAGGCCACTGACACCCAAATAACTTGCATGACTTACTAAAAATCACCCTGTGAGTAAAAGAGTCAGGATTTGAACCGAAGGCCTCTTATCCTAAATTCAGCGTTCCTTTCATTATATCTTGCTACAACACTTCTATATAGAAAGAATGCACTAGTAAAATTATTTATTTTTATTTTATTTTATTATTGTTTTTTTCCAATCTTTTTGTAATGCACGACTGAATCAAGAATCTATGACAGTATCTCCTGAAAATTTATTCCATTGAGATTTTGTGAAATCCTATTCACCTAGAAAGATCTTTTCAAAAATTATAATTCAAAAATAAAAAATTTCTGAGAAATGAAATATTAGGACTATATATGAAATAAGCAGTATTATTTATAAGAAGCACAAACCTCCTCTAAGTGTCTCAACACCTTCAGAAATGATCCCAAGGACTAAGAAGATAACTGGGTTTTCTTATCTATTCATTGTTTATCCTCTGTGGAAACAAATGGTTAAGATTGACTGATGGTCTTTTGAACTCAAAAAAAAATATTTTGGAAGCAAAGACTGAATTAATTAGATATTTGATTAAATTTAATCCTTTTCTTCTCAGCTAACAAGATTTTGAGTGGCAGGTTGACATAAGGTTAAGTGTATAGGAATCTAGAATCATCAGACACAAATTTTAAATCCAGTTTCAGATAGTTACTAATTATGGGAGTCTGAGAAAGTCATTTATCATTTATCTGTAAAATGAGGATAAAATAGGGACAGTTAGATGGCATAGTGGATAAAGCACTGGCCTTGGAGTCAGGAGGATAGGAGTTTGAATTTAGCCTCAGACACTTGATACTCACTAGCTGTGTGACCTTGGGCAGGTCACTTAACCCTTATTGTCTCACACCCAAGACCATCTCTAGTTATCCTGATTTATATCTGGACACTGGACCCAGATGATTCTGGAGGAGAAAGTGAGGCTACTGATGAAAGAGAATCTCCTCACTCAAATCCATTTCATGTGCTTGTCATGGCAGCATCTCCCTGATGTCATGGTCTTCTTCGAGAATGAAGGACAAACATCATCATAAAATGAGGAAGGTAATGATAACCCTTACCACTAAGTTGCTGAGAGAAAAATATTTTATAAACCATAAAGTAAAAAATAGATGCAATATCATTGTGATATTATTGTAAAAACTTGAACTTTTCTGGGCATTCTCAGTTCTCCTAATTAAGAGATGCCCTTGGGGAACCATCTGAGTAATTTATCTGTCATAGATACCTTGATATCCCCTGCCCAAAGGATGTGCTTAAGTTCCTTTAATTGGCTGCTGTGTCCAGAGGGTAAAGATCCCAGTTTACTTGCAGCATGGGCATCAGGAATTGAACAAGTGAAAGGGGAAGGACATTCTATCCCCTAGTCTCAGTCTTTTACCAGCTCCAAGAAAAAGGCCAGGGATAATGTTTGTTTTTCTTCTGTGCTATTGGTCCTCAGCTGCACGTATCAGAGGAGAGCCAAGACCTGACCATTAGAATCATGGTGACCTTGGAACCAGGACTGCAATCAGCCAATCCATAATGGAAGCCCTGAGAAGTCAGAGTTCCTAAGACTCAAGTCTCAGAGGGATTGTGGACTTGGAATTGGGACTGTACTACATGAGAACCAAATTGTTATAAACCTAATCCCTTGGTACAAAGGATATTCCTTGAGAAAGTATGCATATTTGTGATTATAATTTCTGAAGTAGCACTGAATATGGACTTGAGAGCTGATCCAACCATTCTGGAAAGCAATTTGCAACCAAACTGTGTATACCCTTTGACCCAGAAATATGACCACTAAGCTGTATCACAAACAGGTCATAAAAAAGGGGAAAAGACCTACATGTACAAAAATATTTTAGCCATCCATTTTGTGGTGGAAAATATTGGAAACTGGGGAATGATTGAATAAGTTGTGGTGTATAAATGTAATGAAATACTATTGTGCAATCAAAAATGAACATAAGTTTTCAGAAAAATCTGGAAAGATTTATATGAACTGATGCAAAATGAAATTATCAGAACCAGGAAAACACTATACTCAATACCAACATGGTTATCACATGTGTGGTAATCAATTATGAATGATTCAGTTCTTCTCTTGTTGAGAAGAATCCAAATGATCCAAAACAAATACAGAGAAGTAATGAAGGAAAATGATATCCACATCCAGATAAAACTGATGGATTCTAATCACAGATAGAAGCATATTTTTTCACTTTATTCTTTTTCATAGTTTTTTTTCCTTTTGATCTGTTCCTTCTTTCACAACTATGACTAATATGGAAATATGTTTTACATGATAGTACATGTGTAATCTATATGAAACTGCCTACCATTTTTGGAAGAAGGGGAGGATAGAAAGAGGGAGAAAAATTGCCAAAAATTGTCTTGGCATGTAATTGGGAAAAAATGAAGCCCTATTTAAAAAGGAAAAAAAAAACTTCTGAAGTAAATATTTCTGTGTAAAAATTAATCTGGCAACTAGTGACTAAATCAAACCAGGGTAGAAGAGACCATCCTCTACAACTGAAGAAACAATATCATTGGAATTTGTAGTCATTTACAGAGACCTTCTATATCCCTATACCTTTAAGAAGCCAGGAGGGGAAATGGGAAATATTACCCACCTAACTTTTGGGCAGTGAGGACAGTGGTAGCCTATGTTACATCATTATTAGTGTACAAGTTGTAGCTTTAACTATTATGAGCGAAGATTTCTATTTCACAATCAACTATTTTGCAAACATCAGGTTAGCTAATAGTTGCTAATCCTGTGACTGAACAGATTTTTATCACAACCAGTTGTTAAACTCATAAATATACATACAATATTTGTGCATATATTTATAAACTTATATTGGCAGGTTTCATGGCTTATTCTAGCTAACATGTCAAGGTGGCAATTATGAATACAGGCATATCTGACAACAAATTTAGAAAGTACTGGGTTCAAATTCAGAGTTTCTTGGAATCAGTTCCAACTAACAACAGAGGACTGACTACTAAATATTCCATATGAGCAATATAAAACTCTAAACTATACCTATACTTGAATCTAAATTATAATATGCACAATTTTATAGAATGATAATTTATATAGAATAATAAATTCATTATAAATTATAACTGAAACTAGCAAACTATAAATTAAAGTTTGATTTATTGTTGTTTTATCATCTGCGGTTAAGAAAATGATCATTCAGATTAAATTAAGAAGTGTTTGCCTGGAGAGAATATTGTTCAACATTAACCATAACCCTCATTCAAGTCCTACTCATAGTATATAATGACTGTGTGATCCTAAGCAAATTGTTTAACCTCTGAATAATGTAGGCAGCTCTCTTGTGGAGCAAGTGACAAGCTACATTGGTAGAGAATGTCCCTCACCATCACCCTATAGTTACAAAATCACAGAGATTTTATATATATAATATATATATATATATAATTATATATATTTAATATGTTTGTGTATTGGCAAATATACATATATATAGAGAGAGAGAAGCGAGAGAAATATAAGCTCTAATATGTGAGTATATATAAAAGTGTGTGTGCAATAAGCAAATGCATTTATATGCATACATATATTTATATATATGAATGTCTAAGTGTGCATTTATAAGTAGATTATAGATATATATTTACTTTGTGAAATATTATATTTCATAATCAAATATATAAATAAAATATGATAGATATAATTCTAAAATATAGTATACCAAAGTATATCCAAAAAAGTACACACATACTTAATTTGATATTTAAAACTCCAACCATTTGGAGATAAGGCTTTTCATATATATGGAAGCTTCTTATTCACAGTTAATCCTTGTAAAGTTTAGCAATTTGTTTCTGTTTAACTTTTTTCAAGTTTTGACAATCACATAATTGTGACAATTACATAATAATTTGTTGATTGAAAATAATAGACCTTTAAAAATGAGAATCTATATTCATTTAAAATCTAAAGAGGTATAATTTTTTCTCAAATAATGGAACAAGACAAATTCTTTATAATAAAAGAATATGGTTCAAGAGCACAAATAGTCCTTTAATTTGAAAATAGGTATACATGCTGGATATACAGAACCATTTGTATTGTCATGATTAAAATGTTGGCATTAATTGGACAAAAAAGATAATTAAATTGTTATTTTTCTTCTTTAAAAGGGCTTTGTCAATTTTGTATCACTACATCTCTCATTTACCTTTGTGACCTTAGGCTTTCCATGTACCTCAGTTTTCTCCTTTGTAGAATGAGGATATTGAACTAGATGACCTCTAGGGTACCCTCAGCTTTAACTTTGATATTGTGATCCCATAAAAACTGTCTTTCTATAATAAAACAAAAAATCCTTGAATTAACGAATTATATTTAACATTTTGTGACAAGGTTATTTTACCAAAAAAAATAGATCATAGGAGCAAGAAGAGAATA